>NC_054376.1:108143801-108443801 GCF_017654675.1 Xenopus laevis
TAACACCATAGGGGTTTATTAAATCACGAAAAATTTTAGTTTGGTTTCCCCTTTAAAAGTCCAACCAGAAAAAATCTGATTTATATTACATAACCCCCTATATACTGTAATACTAGCACATTGCACCAAACTGTTGGTTGTTTACTTGTAGTAACTTGTACTTAATCCCAACTAAGATGTGATGTATCCTTATTCATTAAAAACATTGGGTTTATTTAACGTTTATATGATTTTTAGTAGGCTTATATTATGGTAATCCAAATTACAGAAAGATCCCCTAATCTGAAAAAACCCAAGTCCTAAGAATGGATAATAATACAGGCAATACAAGCATTAGGTATTATTCTCCAGAAACCATTTATCCAGGAAGCTCCATAATATTGGAATTGTACAGTGCTTTGGCGGTTTATAAATAACAGTAACCAAGTTACAGACCCCTGTACCTGTAAAACACCATATCCCATGAATTGTAGATAAAAGTACAAATAGTACAAAAAAAAATTCTTAATATTTTCGTGTTACCAGTTGGGGGGGGGCAGATAAAACACAAAGAAATGCCCTTAGTTTTAAGACTAAAAGCTTCTTAGCAGAAGCCCATTATCCAAAAAAGCTCCAAATTACTTTGTACTTGATCCCAACTAAAATATAATTAATCCTAATAGGAGGCAAACAATCCTCTTGGGTTTATTTAATGTTTAAATCATTTTTTAGTAGACTTAAGGCATGGAGATCCAAATTAATAAAATACATCTTATCTTCAAGTTTCCATATGTTTGTATTTTGTTTCAGCAACTAATTCAAAGATAACCTTAAAAAAAAACCTCAGGAACAGAAAAGTGCAGGGAATGACCATTGAGTTAACTTTAACTGTGTTTTACATGTTTGCTGCCTTCTTTTATAGGAAAGAGCATTCATAAGATTATAAATATTTTATTTGAAATTAAAATAGAAATTAGTATTCACTTCTAGTCTAAAATGTTGCCACTGAAATTCAGGCAGAAAATATTAATGTATTAAGGAAATCTCAATACATACTAAGCTAGGGGGCTGCAGCTGGTGAAATGAGCTTAATGCTCGTCTATTATAAGCAACAACTTTGGAACCTGAAAAGTTTTTGTACAAGCTAAGCAGGTGATTAGCACTAAAAGACAGAAAGATGTGAAGCAGATAATAGGCAGTCTCAGAAGTCCTATAATACTCACGCCGACTCAGTCACCAGGAAAGCTTTCATGGCATGTTCTCCAGGAGAAGGAACAGCGTTCTGCTAAAAGCTGCATTCAATCAAATCACTTAAAACATGTGAGTAGCTATCACAGCACTTCCAAGAAGAATTACTTTGATCAAAAGGAGAAAGTGCTCTCCAGCTTCAACTAAAACTGTAGAAATCCCTTTTTTTTCATAGCACTGCAGGGCTATTGAGCTAATCTGCCAGCTAAACAGAGTTATTTCATTGCGACTGTTTCTTAGGAACATCATTTCATGTATGACAATATTTAGAAGCTAATTGGCCGGCTCAAGTGTTGGGAGGCTTTTCTCTAGAATCGGTTTGGGCGAGGTAGTCTGCTGGGTAAGTTCAGATAGTAATGTGTTTTTACAGTGAAGAAGTATGGCTTGGGGAAGTCAATCAGATGCTTGATTAGACATGAAGAGGCTGATTTATCAGTGTTTAAGATCTGGTGAAAATAGATACTAAAATTAAAACTCTGCAACTTTTACTTTGCAATTTCCTGTGACTTTTCGGGGTGCTGCACCACTGTGGCAAGCTGGTTACCAGAGGCAGCAAAAATACTGCTGGTATCTTTAAGATGCAGATTTCGTTTTTTCGAACTGTAAATATTTCTCTTCTAGAGCAGAGAGTGCTGTCTGCGTTAGCGTCATGTGCCCTCCTGGACCCCTCTGGTGTCAAAAAGGTGAGCGAAGTGATGGGATGGATTTCTCTGGAGACTTTTTAAATCCTTCATGACTATTCACAGTTTAAAAAATTTTTTTCGCATGTACATTTTTCACCAAGTGTTTTTGCATACTGAGAAAAATATGCACGTTTCTCCTAGATTCTGCCCTGTCCTTCACTCCTTATATCCAGTCAGTATTTAAATCATGTCACTTTCACCTAAGGCATAGATTCAAAATACGATCATTTATCACCCAAGATGCTGCAAATTATATCGGGGGTTATTTTACTAAAATTTATTTTTTTAAATCCGGATGAACACGATTGTTATCGGTATGTTCATATGTTTTTTTTCATATGTTTTTTTTAAATATCTGATTTCATCAAGAATTATCGTACAAATAAATCTGAAAATTTTCACCAAAAAATCGAGGATTATGAGGTTTCCACAAAAAAATCAAGGATTATGGGCAGTTTCTCACTCATTCTTCTAAAACTTCTCACTCATTGTTCTATGCCTGACTTAAAGGGCCATTGGCTTTAACTTTAACACAAATATCTGCTTTGCAATGGAATAGGTTTATCATTAAGTATGCGTTATATGGCACCTCCTCCTTCTGGCATGTGGTGTGCGCTCATTCTTCCATTGTTGAGAAAAGTGACAACAAATATTTTTACAAATGTCATAAAGGTCAAGTATTGTTTGAGATGTTTTATATTTTTACATAATATCTATGTTCAGATTCAAGTCTCATGAAATAAGTGCTTTCTGGCAACCGAGTAACCCTTTCTATATTGTTGCCCTTTAGCAGTCATGGGGGGCTGTTAGACGATTAAAGAATGCTCAGACTGGGGTTATGATGTGTCCTAGGACTAGGGAAACTATTTATTTTGCATGTGAAAATGTTATATAAATGTTTTCTTAAACTAAGATAGCTTTAAACATCTACTAAGCTGTATTGATGACACAGTATTATTTAATAGGTATTAATCTATTCCATATAAAACTTACAATTCAAAATGCTTCATGTTTTATTTATTTGTAAAGATGATAAGTTTTACAATCAAAGTCTTTGTGAAAGGCAAGAAGGTGTACAAGATATTGCTTCAGTAAGTAAGTGGCCATTGATTGGAGGGTACACAGGCAATGGGATTTCAGAGTCACTTCCCATTTAAATGGGGAGGGTCAAACATTACCATTACTTCCTCTTTAAAAAGTGGGGTCTGACATATTGCCAACACTTCCCTTATAAAAAGTGTGGACTGGCATATTGTCATCACTTGCCCTTTTAAAAAGTGGGGACCGACATATTGCCATCAGTTGCTCACTCCCACACCTTGTGTCTCAATTCCTTTCAATTTTAGATTGTAAGCTTTCTTTCAGAAGGCCTTTTTCACCTTTTGTATTAGTTACTGGTCGCTATGTATGTAATGCTGTACGTTCTTTGTATAAACACATTATTTTACAGCGCTGTGGAATATGTTGGTGCTCTAAAAATACATAATAATAATTATTATTATTATAAAAAAAGGCTGTAAATTCAGGACTATCTGTACCTGTACCAATACAACCAAGGATGCCTCATTTCCTTATAATAACTAGAATTAGAAATGTTGTTTACTTCTTGAATTTGTAAAGAGGAAAACTGATTAACATGGGAAATGCCCCCCCCACACACACACACTAATCCTTAGAGTGCAAATATTCCATGCACATATATCATATGTCTTCCTGATTTGCTCCATACAATACTCCCAAGGGTCTGAGAGGAGGATTTCCAATTATCCATAAGGGTTCCTCTTCCCCCAGAGGTATTTAGCAACCATTAGCAATCTCTGCAGAAGACTATAAGAATCAGTTTGTGCTCCTTGATATAGAACATCGTTGCATATCAAGATGCATTTACTCCTCTGCAGATCTCTGCTGTATCTAAAAACAGTGACCTTACATGAACTATGTTTGCAGAACAGTGAAGTCAATCCTTAATGCTATTGAGCAGGATCATTTATATCCTGCAAAGTCGGTAATATTATTGTTGAAATATCCTGAACCTCTAAAAAGCACAAAACTTCTTTAAAATCACAGTGCCTCAAGTCAAGTTGTATACCTTGGCATGCACAATTGCTGCATTTTCTTGTCTTTATAATATCATGTAACATCATGCAGGGTTATTCAATGAGACATGAGCCTGGTGCCTTTCCTAGCACAAATCCAGGACTAAACCTTAAGCAACCCCCTTTTAGTTCAACTGATACTGGTTCTCTGGAGTTTAGCATAACATTCGCAAGTCCCTTGGGAGCCCTCCCTAAGATCCCCACTGGAGCTCAGCCTAACACAGGTTGTATGTTGCAACAATGTGGTCATCGGCTTATAGATAAATATGTGGAGTTCTACAAACTAGCTGTTTATCTGTACAGTTCCCCAGAGAAACTATCCACGTCATTGTGCAGCTAAAGACGTAATCTAGGGAATCAAAACTTCAGAAGCAGATTTCAGCTAACGATGGGCAAGACAAAGATAGGGAAAATACCAACCCATGACACTTTATTTTTAGAATCCTAAAGATCACAGGTATGGAATCTATAATTTTACAACTCATTATCTAAAAGTTTATTTTTGCAATCAGTTTTTTTTTCCGTTTCATTTGAATTTAAGATTTTTTTTAAATAAATCTCAAAAATTCAAGTTCAATAAACTGTCATTCAAAAATGTTTGACTGACCAAACTCCATTTCTGCATTTCTCAAATGAGCTTGAAATAAAACAATTATAAGATAGTTGCATTCCCATTCTGATTTTTATTGCTTTGCATTACATTAAGGCTCTTTCTTACTTATCATGCACTTTGCCTCACCACTCCCTTCTTACTAGGGATACACCAAACCCTGCTTTACAGGGTTAGGCAGAATACCAGAATACTAGGGTGCACATTAGGCTGAATACTGAACTGAATTCAAACCCTTGCTCCTGGTGGAAATTGCTGGTGTGCAGCAGAAATATCCGATGCACCAATAAAAGACATACAGCTAATTGGATTTTGGATTAGAACCCTTCTAAAAATTGCTTGGATTTGCCTGAATCCTGAACTGAATCCAGGATTCCGTGCATCCCTACCTGTTACTGAGATGTGAGTCATAGCTAACGGAAAGCAGTGCATATTCCAAAGTGGAGAAATGTAGAACTGTAGCAATTAATGAACCCCAATTTTGATGAAAATATTTGTAAACACATGCTACTGGGTTTAATAATATCAGTTATATCTTTAAAATGCTGTATATCCCATTCTCCATGAAGCCATTTAGTTCAGTCATTCACTTGAATTAAGGAAAGCACTGTGACATGAGATTGTATCGTAGTCAGTCAATACTCTGTGTGCCTTATACTGCCGCACCTGCCATTCAAGTAGACATTCTAACAATGTTCTATTTATAAAGACTTGTCCGTGTAAATATCGTGAATGTTGATTCTATCGGATGTTTCAAAATGCTGCCATCTTGAGTGACATGTATTGTGATCAGTCTGAGAAAGTTGTTTAGAAGTGGCAGATGTTTAACCTTCTAAATTGGGCCTCTTTTCTCCTCCATTGTTATATTTGAGGTACATGACTACTATTCAGATCACTTTCATTTTCTATTCCAGTCTCTTCTTTTTGTTTGGCATTTCTCAACTTTTGTTCGTGACAGTAATATGATCTTTTTTTTCTGCATAATGAATGTGGCATAGGCTGTTAACCAGTGAATTTCATTGTATATCTTTCCTATTGCTCTTCATGCTTGTGCATCTAAATTTTGAGCCACTGACTTGTTTTATTCCCTCCGTCCTTCTGACTGTGACAGTATTCAAGGTAAGGTGCGGAGGGGACACTTGTACATAAGTGCAAAATCAATATATGTCTTCCTGAGAGAACAAATTATAAACAAGTACAAAATATTTAATATTTATAAGTGCTAACTAGGCAAATTCATGTTTTTAAAAATCCCACAGCCATTGCAGATCTAAGATAAATGAAAGATGAGTTTAAGAGAGTAACTGTCAAGAGGCAGATATACCTTACCTAGTAATTAAATCTATAATTGCGAGATAAGTTGTTAAACGCATAGCATTAGGATATTTGCATCCTGGGACACATTGAACCCATTTACAGATCCAAGGTAGCTCTGCAGTGTCTTTATCTCTTTTAATTTCCTCAAGGATCAATAGTAGTGATGGGCGAATTTTTCCCGTTTCGTTAGCCAAAAGATTTACAAATTTACTGTGAAATTTGCGAAACACATTGAAGTCAATATTTTGACGCCCGCGACAATTTTTAAACTAGCGCCTATTTTGTCCAAATGCATTTAAGTCAATGGCCGTCTGAATAATTTTAACAGGTGACAATTTTTATGTGCGCGACTATTCTGATGCACGCCCAAATTTTATTGACCCGGCAGATCTTTCGCCGAATTTATCCGCCCATCACTAATCAATAGTAATTAAAAAACATCAAATACTCGACTTTTTTTGTGAAAAAAAATGTCATATTTTTATGAAATGTACCCTTAAGAAAAACAACTGAAAGCTCCAAAATATTAGAGTTGCAGGATGAGAACAGAATTTAGATGAGTTTTGCTACTGGTTCAGAATGTAATGTTTCAGATATTATTTCACCTGCAGGAATATGGCATTTTTAGATCATTATTAATTATTTCAGGTCATCATCCCCATTTCATTCAGTT
Organism: Xenopus laevis; assembly: GCF_017654675.1. NCBI lineage: Eukaryota > Metazoa > Chordata > Amphibia > Anura > Pipidae > Xenopus > Xenopus laevis. Next base: position 108,150,408 of record NC_054376.1, read on the forward strand.
TTGAGGCCATGATTTAAGCAGGTGCAGGTGGTCATTAATTATTTCCTATGGTCACATGAGAATATAGCAATAGCAGAAAGATATATGAAATACAACATTTCCCTGAGGATGTCTATAAATGTGATATGAATTATTGATTGTTGAAATCTATAAATTTCTCTGTCGAGATGTATTTTTATCAGTTTGCTTTGTATTTAAATATGATTCCCAATGTATTGCACTTTAAGTGGATTGTGAAATACTGCAAACACATTTAAAAGGGCAAAGAACATTCAAATTATGTTATTTTCTTTTTATGGTGATGCAAGGAGCTACTGAAAAAGGCTTTAGGCTGAAGATCTTTGATAAAAACATGAAAAAGGTCCTGTTAATATCCTGTAAAAAGGCACTGCACTGTGACCTTGTGGGTTTATATGATCATTGAATTCCTTAAAGACCCCTGAGCTGCCAAGTCAAAATTGGGTAATGTGGATTGCCTTCAAGGACAAGAACTTGGAGGTGGCTACAGTACAAGAGGTTTAGTGACTTAAAGCACCAATTATCATGTAGTATTTATTGGTGTCTTATATAAAATTAAGGGGCACATTTACTAAGGGTCGAATATCAAGGGTTAATTAACCCTCGATATTCGACCATCAAAGTAAAATCCTTCGACTTCAAATATCGAAGTTGAAGGATTTACCGCAAATACTTCGATCGAACGATCGAAGGAAAAATCGTTCGATTAAATCCTTCGAATCGAATGATTCGAAGGATTTCAATCCATCAATCGAACGATTTTCCTTCGATCAAAAAAAGCTTAGAAAGCTTATGGGGAAGGTCCCCATAGGCTAACATTGGTGCTCGGTAGGTTTAAAGTGCTGAAGTAGGTAGTCGAAGTTTTTCTTAAAGAGACAGTACTTCGACTATCGAATGGTTGAATAGTCGATCGATTTTAGCTCAAATAGTTCGAGTCGAAGTTGTAGTCGAAGGTCGAAGTAACCTATTTGATGGTCGAAGTACCCAAAAAAAACTTTGAAATTCAAAGTTTTTTTTACTTCGAAATTCGAAGTTTATTTACTTCGAATCCTTCACTCGAGCTTAGTAAAATGTGCCCCTAAGGGGCACATTTACTAAGGGTCGAATATCGAGGGTTAATTAACCCTCGATATTCGACCATCGAAGTAAAATCCTTCGACTTCGAATATCGAACTTGAAGGATTCACCGCAAATACTTTGATCGAAGGAAAAATTGTTCAAACGATTAAATCCTACAAATTGAACGATTCGAAGGATTTTAATCCATCGATCGAACGATTTTCCTTCGATCAAAAAAAGCTTAGAAAGCTTATGGGGAAGGTCCCCATAGGCTAACATTGGTGCTCGGTAGGTTTAAAGTGCCGAAGTAGGTAGTCAAAGTTTTTCTTAAAGAGACAGTACTTCGACTAGCGAATGGTTGAATAGTCGAGCGATTTTTAGTTCGAATCGTTCAATTCAAAGTTGTAGTTGGAGATCGAAGTAGCCGATTCGATGGCGAAGTACCCCAAAAAAAAAAGTTTTTTTACTTCGAATCCTTCACTCGAGCTTAGTAAATGTGCCCCTAAGTGTTTTGGGTTTGAGTTTCTACACTTGGGCAAATGCTGAGCATTTTATTACAATTCCCTATATAAATCACCAGGGTCTGGTGGAGCCTGGACCTTTTGTGAGGAAGAATTTACATCTTGAAAAAAAGCAGTTATTGTGCCCTGCACCCTTAAAAGTGATGATTGATGTAAGGTAGGTAAAGACATTCCAGTAAAACCCTATGGATAGAGCAGATGCTTTAGATAAGATACATATTTGGCACGTAAGAATACAATTTTTCTTTGTGTAAATATGTGATCTAATTATTTTAAAGTATTGTAAAAACATAAATGAAACAGTATTTTCAAAACATCATAATGATGGCTTAATTAAGCTGAATCCGTGTGTCATGGTAGGCTATAGTCATATAAATGTACTTGCATTGCTTGAAAATATGTAACAATTAACATTTAAAGCATTTGTTTGTGCTCAGATACAAAAATCGAGATCAATCTGGATAGAACAGGTGATCGAATTTAAATATTGTCTGTAAATATTTAGACGCTTATGGTTGTCACACTCGGAATTTCTTGACTGCCATATTTGAGCCAACAGAGAAACACTCCATAACCTACTCCCTAAGGTAGATATCTGTGCTGGTGCCAAAAAAAACAGATACCGGTGGGGTAGGCTCATGACATCAGAGGTGGGGCTGTGATGTTGAAGAAGCAGGCAGTGATGTCAAGGGGTGGAGTGGTGATGTTGAGTGTGATCTATATGTCATGATAGCTACCATTACATTGTATTGTCTTTGTTTTCTGATACCTACAGTAAGTGCAGAAAAGCACAACAAAATACGTGGATCCAAAAGGAGGAGACATAAATGGAGGTTGTATATGCTTAGATAAAGTTGTATAATTGTTAACCCACTTTGCCTGATTCCTTGCAGATTTCATGCTTTATTAGTGCTTCTGTTCTGCAACAGAATTACTAATCATCAGCTGTCCAAAGCAATAATGTAGCGAACACTGCTGGTGTTGAACTGCCTTGCCCTCTATCTTAGCAGTCAAAAGACATTTCAATGATTTAGTTATGTGAAAGAACAAAGCTACCTTTGCTTTTATTTAATCTGTATGAACATCTGGGAAAAGCGGCTTCCTCTTGGTTTGTGTTCATATGGAAAGTTTCATAAATTATTATATGTACAGTGCAGAGTAGTGTTTTATGAAGAACAATTGTAGCATAGAGGAAAGTCCTTGAAGGGCATGTAAAGGCAAAAAAATAAAATCCCATTTTTACTTTCTTTAATGAAAAAGAAACTTATCTCCAATATACTTTAATTAAAAAATGTGTACCGATTTTATAAGAAACCTGACTGTATGCAATGAAATTCTCCCTTCATTTACTGCTGTGGATAGGAATTGTCAGATGGTCCCTAACTGCTGAGCAGGGAAACAATCATACTTATGAGCAGCAGGGGGAGCCCCCGCCTTACTTCCCAGCCATGCAGAACTCAAGCAGCTTTGTTTATGATGATCCCTAAGCAGCCCAGACCACACTGAGCATGTGCACAGTCTTAGTCTTGCAAAGATGTTTAACAAAGTTACAAGATGGTGACCCCCTGTAGCCAACTTTGAAATCATAAATTATTTGTTTGATTAGGCTTGTGGTGCAGTAAGTTTATGTTTATATTTAGTGTACAAAATACAGCATTTCTAGCCTTATTCTATTTTAGACTTTACATGCCCTTTAAACACAATGAGGCAAATTCACTAAAGGGCGAATTTTCGCCTGGGAAGGCTCTGCCACACTTTGCGCCACTGTTAGATGTAATGCAGATGTTAAATTGCAGTATATACACTAATTAATCAAAATGCGAAGTTACGACTGACAAAGTTACGGAAGACAAACGAGTATTTCATGGAGAACTTTCATTAGCGCTCATTTCTGCCTAGCAAAACTTCGTTAACACACTTATGCTTAGGTCAATTTCAATAGGGCGGGTTCATAGGTCATATATGTCTTTATTAGTGATGTTGGGGAAATTGCTTGAAGTGGCCATAATTATTAAAAATGTCAAAGGAAGCAAAATAAAGGCAAAATAGATCCTATATTCTCCTAGAGATGAGCTCCCCCTAAAACAATTTTATCATGGCCCTCAAATGGTTAAAAAAAATATTGAAAATTAAATTAAACAGTTACAACTTTTAAACACAATCCCACTTTAAAACAAGAAAGAAAACAGCATTTTTTTTTTTTATGACTTTTTGGCACACAGAATTTGATGTCACTGACATGAGTAGGATGTAGCCAGCTGTAACCTGAAGAAGCAAACTCTGGCAAAAGGGGTAACGTAAAACGGAAAATTCGTACTTTTGTGAAGTTGCGGAGTAACAATCATTCGCCTAAGTGAAACTTCGCCTGACAAAAGGGCACACAACTTTGTTAGCACTTTCGCTAGAGAATTATCCTCTATGCCTGTAGATTGGCAATGTTCCGGCGGGTTGCACTTCAGGCAAATTTTTGCTAGCGACGGCTACTTCGCCCTCTAGTGAATTTGAACATCGCAATCTCACCTTTCCATTGACTTTCTGCAAAATGCCCATGGTTATAAGTAATATGTTCACTCATCACTAGTGTTGACCTATAGAAATAGACAAGAACAACCTACTAATACAAAGGCAGAGTTTATAAAGCTGCTTGGATACACTGTGACGTGCTAGTTATGTGCATAGGTATTTGCAAAGGCAAAAGAATTTAAGCATTAACTTGACTTTGAAATATTTAAATTAATTTTAAGACATGAGATTAACATTATAGGAAACATAATAAACATTTGAATCCCAATATGCAAAATAATAGAATTTCTCCAATCACCTGAATTAAATTATAGCTTTTAATGTCTCTTAATTACTTCTCCTTTATTAACCCAAGGCGTACTGGGAGTAAGCGTTTATTAGGTTCTGATAAATTGATTAACGCCTTGTTTTACAGCAGCGCAATAAATCACTGAACATACCAATGGGAATTTATAAAATACCCATCCCAAAACTCTAAAAATGTATAACAATAACTTTATAGCAAGGAAACTCCCTGAACAATTTTTATATTAATCTTTCGTTGTATTTACCCAGTACCACAAGCTTAACGATATAAGCTCTTTGTTTTATTTAAGGTGGCCATACAAATCACAGACTGGCCAGATCCTGTTTCTGCTTGACTGGCCCATGAGCTAAATATACAGAGAGCTTCCAAGGGGTCACACATGGTATGGCTGCCTTCTTATTTTTCCATGCACAAATGATAAACACAGCAGGAAGTGAAGAGGAACTGACCTTATGGTTGCCATCTTTCTTTCTCTGGAACTCTCAGCAGTGGGCAGGACAGTGACATCAAAGGGTTGGAAGGTGATGTCACAGGGCGGGACACATGACATCAGTGATGGGATCATGATATCAGGGGGTGGGATAATGATGCAATGATCAGCAATTGGCTGATCCCTGTGTCATTCAAGGAGAGCCGTATAAGAATTTCCTTATTTGGAAAACGGCCTGGCAGCTTTGACCCAGAAAGCCCTTATGAAAACTGGACTGTGCAGGTCCGAATCAGAAAGATGGCAACCGTAACTGGCCATCATAGTACATACAGTATGCAGATGATTTTGTTTAACTTGCCCATTTCCTGAATTGAACAAAATCCATAGTACAAGGATACTGGTCAGGCTTGGTAGGATACCATACAACCAGTATCTATAGTATAAGGATATTGGTCAGGCTCGTATATGGTCAGCTTTAACCCCATCCCATTTGGCAGATTTTCTGAAACACTCTACTGTATATTGTTCCCTTGGAAGACCTACCCACAACCTCCATGGAAACACACAAGAGAACCATATACCTATTTTTTTTTTTTTTTTTTAAAAAACTATAATCAACTACCAATAAAAAAGAAAAATAGAACATATGATCATAAAGATCTAAATGAAAGTGAATATATATGGTTGCAACTGTCACAAGTATTAATAGTAGGAGGACAGATACAAATTTAGATTGAATATGGCTTCATGTCATGAAACTTATATCATGTCACGACCACTGATTAAAAAATAAATAAAACCATAAACTGATTAACTATAACTAATGTGCCTTTTTTTTATCTCAAATAAAAATTGTGGTGACCAGTGTTTCCACTGTCACTGTCAGGTAACCTTAGATAGTAGCCAAGGAGACTTCTTTGCCCTAAAAAGTTTCAGACAGCAAACTATGGTTAAAAAATGTAAATATTAAAAGCTCTATTATAATGTATTCTTTTTAGATCATATTTTAGTGTTTTATACATGTGTCACTGAAGGTCATAATATTTCATTGATGACATTCATTGATACATACACAAGCTTAGTGTTGCTTTCTAAGATTTTGATGGACTGCTTACACTGTTTTGCTTCAGTTAACCCTGACTGCTGTAAACATCTTTTCAGTGGTTACATACAGTATATAGACTTTTTTGGCCTATAATTGGATTTTTTTTTTTTTTACATTTTCTGTATTTCTTCTCTAAAGAGAATAATGTGGAACTAAAAAAACAGCTTTCTCTGTCTTATATTCAGTAGGTCATTTTAATATTATTATTATTTTGACGTACTGTATTTATAAAGCGGCAACATATTCCACAGCACTGTACAACAAATGGGTGTATACACTGAACATACTGTACAATTTTATACAGCAAACAATAATCATTACAAGAAGTATAGAGGGCCCTGCCTGAAAGAGTTTACAATCTTAAATATTATACGTAAGTGGATAGTTAACCCACTTGCCCATGTTATACTTTTAAAGTATATTTATGGCTATAGTAAAATGTTTCCTATTCTAGATAATATATAAGGGATTCGTTATCTGGAAACCCATTATCGAGAAAGTTCCAAATTATGGAAAGGCTGTCTCCCATATACTCCATTATAATCAAATAATCCAAATTTTTTAAAAATGATTTCCTTTTTCTCTGTAACAATAAAACAGTAGCTTGTACTTGATCACAACTAAGATATAATTAATCCTTATTGGAAGCAGATCCAGCCTATTTGGTTTATTTCATGTTTACATGATTTTCTAGTTGACTTAAGGTGTGAAGATCCAAATTAAGGAAAGCACTGTTTTCCGGAAAGCCCCAGGCCCCTAGCATTCTGGATAGTAGGTCCCATACCTGTATATATTCATATATGAGAATAACCTGCATACTTTATTAAACATACTGTACAGGTATGGGACTTGTTATCCAGAATGCTTGAGTCCGGGGGTTTTCCAGATAAGGATCTCCATACTCATTATTTGGATCTCCATAACTTAAAGCTGCTGAAAAATCATTCAAACATGAATTCAACCCAATAGGATTGTTTTACCTTCAATAAGGATTCATTATATCTTAGCAGGGATCATGTACAAGATGCTGTTTTATTATTACAGAGTAAAAGGAAATCAATTTTAAAAAATAGGATTATTTGCTAAAAAACGAGTCTATGGGAGATGGGCTTTCCGTAGATTGGAGCTTTCTGGATAGCAAGTTTCCAGATAACAGATTCCCATAACTGTACCTTAAAAGAAGGCAGCACAGCTCCTTAGTGAGATCATGGCAAAGACTTTTGCTCAGCCAAAATTGATGTGGCTCCATCAATTGCTGCTGTACTGCATATAAATTGGGCAGTACTTTCACATTTCAGACAAATCTACATCTCTGCAAATAGCTATAAATCAGAGGGTCTCTTCTTCAAAATAGAGTATACTTGAAGCACAACTGAAATGAAAAAACATACAAACCATAATCTTCACTGAAGTTTCTGGGTCAGAGGAAAACAGTTTGCGAATCCAGTATAGTTACTAGATTCAGATTTTAATAGCAATGGTTTAGAATCTGCATAATTTCCAGCTCAGTGGGAGGGGCAGCAAAACAATGCCTTTCCTTTGGCTGAAATAGTAATTACCTGGACAGTAGCAGTGCACTAAAGGTGGCAATACACGGAGAGACCTGTTTGCTTGGCAATGTCGCCAAACGAGCGGATCCCTCCCCGATATGCCCACCTTGAGGATCCTAACGATGGCTAACGGGCGGTCGGATCGTGGGACCGCATCAACGAACAGATGCGGCCGCAATCCGACGGGATTTTTAGTCCCGTCCGATCGACATCTGGCCAACTTTCGGCCAGATATCTATCGGGGAAGCCCGGTCGGAGGGCCCCATACTCGGGCCAATAAGCTACTGACTCGGTCTGTCTGCAGCCCGTGTATGGCCACCTTTACTAGGAAACTCACACTGATATGAACTGGTAACACAAATGCAGGATCCAGACCACTTTGGTCAAAGACAAGCATTTTGCAAAGCCGAGGAATGCGCCATTGGTCTAGGAATGTGGTATATGCTCTAGGGCAGTGATCGCCAACCAGTGGCTCGTGAGCAACATGTTGCTCTCCAGTCCCTTGGATGTTGCTCTCAGTGGCCTCAGAGCAAGTGCTTATTTTTTTAATTCTTGGCTTGGAGGCAAGTTTTGGTTGTATAACTGCCAAATATCCAATCGCAGCCCTTGATTGGCACCCGAGGAACATTGTTTATGCTTGTGTGCTACCCAACTGCTGTTTTTTTATATTGTCATATATTGCACTGCTGTTTTTTATATTTCTATATTTTTTATACAATCTTCACTCACTGTCACTTATTTAAATAACATGGTTCATGCCACCTTACCCATAATCTCTCCTCCCTTTCTTTTTCTTACTTGCACCTACTTGACCTATAGTATGTGACACTACGTCACCACAATACAGTACTATACAATTCACACACTATGCATTTTAATACAGTGTACTGTTACTGCACGGTTTCTTTTTTTTTCTCATAGTACAGTCCATTTACATGTAACACCTATTTGGGCCACTCGGGGTTAATTCACCAGCTAGAACACTAGAGCATGGGTTACACGCGACTTACACCCAGGGCAGGGCCTTCGCTAAGTGGAAGTGTTCCCTCTATGGTGTAGTGCAACTACATCCCCCCCAGGCTACTGTGCACACAAAAACAACTTGCGCGCCAGGAGGTTCTTAACAATCAGGAACGGTTTATTATGCCAAAAAGGGCAAATGACCACAGGTTTCAGTACTCACGCAGGAGCTTGAGGAAAACAGCATATTGAGAGTTCACACAGATCAAAGGCAGGCTCACACAGAGAGTACACAGGCAAATGCAGTACAACCTTTCCCTCCTGGAAATTGTCAGGAAAGCAGCTTCTACCCTACAGTCCCTCTTCACTGAGGTCCCTGACTGGAGGCAACACACAGAGCCTCTGGGAAGCTACTCCCTTACTGCAAATCCTTGTTGGAGCTTCAGCTGCTCTTTCTCTCTATCCTATCTGCCTTTCTCTCCTAGAGAGACTCTGACAAGTCTGGCCTAGTATATCTGTTCCTCATTCACGGGGTTACCTGGTCCCCGACTTGGACACATGCCTTCTTCTGGGCCTATTGCACTCAGTCCCCCTGAGCACATCCAGCTGGAATCACATCCAGAGGCAAAAGAGGAAGAGGCCACTCCCTGCACACACTATATAGGAGTGAGTCAGAGCAGTGTCATCAAATCTCTCAGCCTATCACTGTAAAGGTTATTCTGTAACAGGGCTTCTACCCAATAACCCAAGGAAATGGTGAAAAGATTAACTCTATACGGCCTGTATCCCTATAGGGCCCTACATACATTTATTTCACCGTCACTTCATGTAATATGGTTATTTTGTGTACTGTACTGCTGTGCTGTTTTTTATATTTTTACATTTTTATACAATCTTCACTCACTGTCACTGATGTAAATAACATGGTTCATCTTGCACTACATCTGCTCTGCTGTTATACTTAAAATTTTGCTTAGAATTCTTATTTTTTTGGTAACCCGTTTGTACTTAGTTGTAGTATTTAACTAGTATGTTTAATTTTGCACAGTCTAAAAAAGTGGACCAGGATGCATTTCACTACATGTTGTACGTTGGCGTCTAAAAGCTGCTGAGCTGAATTTGAGTTTGTTTTTTTAATTTTCCTACCCATTGAAAAGGATGAGTAAAATATAAATTAGAGGTATTTCAGTTTTTTAGTCATTATTTCTTTTTTTTTATAAAAGGCTTTTAAATACATTAGCAAATGTTTGAGTTTGATTAAAAAAGGGGTTTTTTTTTACGGATACAGGGTCTTAATGTAATTTGGATATTCCTATCTGTCTACAAAGAAAATGAATAAACATGAATTAAACCTCAAGCCTTATGTAAGGATTAATGATATCTTAGTTGGCATTAGGTAAAAGGTACTGTTTTATTATAACAGAGAAAAAGGACATCAGTATTATTTAATTAATATGGCGTCTATGGGAGATGGACTTCCTGTAATGCATTCCCTTCTGGTGTTTCCAGATAAGGGATCCCTTATCCCTCTCTCTCTCTCTCTCTCTCTCTCTCTCTCTCTCTCTCTCTCTCTCTCTCTCTCTCTCTCTCTCTCTCTCATACATTATATTGCATTTGTCAGGAATATCATGATATCAATAAATCAACTTCAAAAATTGCCTAAAATACACATTAAGGATTTCCATAATTCCCTAAATGTTTTATTGGCAATATGGGAAGCTGTGCCTTATGCAACTCTAGGCTGACAAGCCATAGCCAGTTGTCTCTGATAAATGTTAAAAAGCCACATGAGTGTGCAGCCCAGGACTTAGAATAAATTATTTGCTTAGCTTTGCGAGGAGACTGTCTTATGTAGTTTAAAATGTAGAAGTTAATATTTCATAGCTGCATAAACCACTCATTCAGGAATGGCAGTCTAAACGTTGAAATATTTATATAGTTTTGAGTCAAATCATGGCCTATATATCTTGTGTGCGGTGCTTTCTCCTCACTGTCACTTCCTCGTGATTCACAGTACATCAGGCAGAGAGAAAATAATTGAAGGCAACAAGGGAGAGGAGGTGAAGGTAAACTGCAAGAATTGTTTGTTTAGCGCTCATAACATATCTGGCCAATTTTATCTTTGCTTCTGAGCTATGAAATAGGCAAAAGAAATAACACACGGAATAAGGCATAATCATTTCATATAAAAACAGTTTTACATTATTGGATTACATTATTGCATTCGTTGGTACTGAGATATCAGCAAGATACAAAGACACATATTCTGCCCATATGCAGTCATTCATTGTTCTGCATCAGTGCATATAAAGCAATAATAATGCGCTCCCCAGTTTTGTGATCCTGAATGCACAACTATTTTTGCCCCTCACCCACTGCTAGTAAATGCCCATTGCCTTGCTTTATGGCACTAAAAGCTTATTAATATCAGGTAATGGGTCTAAGAACTCACTCGAAGGAATATTCCTTAGATCGAACGATTAAATCCTTCGGATCTAACGATTGGAAAAATTTAAATCCAACGATCGAAGGAATATCCTTCGATCAAAAAAACTTAGGAAAGCCTATGGGGACCTTCCCCATAGGCTAACATTGAGTTCGGTAGGTTTTAGATGGCGAACTAGGGGGTCGAAGTTGTTTCTTAAAGAGACAGTATTTCGACTATCGAATGGTCGAATAGTCGAACAATTTTTAGTTCGAATCCTTCAATTCGAAGTCGTAGCCGTAGTCGAAGGTCGAAGTAGCCCATTCGATGGTCGAAGTAGCCCAAAAATCCTCTTAAACCGACCTGTGCCTGGAATACCTTTTGCGACTGTTTCTGAACTGTTTTGCTGCCTGTATGCAAGTGTCCTCCTCTGTCCCAACTATAAATCCTTTCAGAGCCGAGCAGGCCCTTACACAGACTAAAGGTATAAAGATCCAAATTATCCCCTTATCCAGAAAACTCCTAGTATTCTGGAAAATAGATCCTATACCCTGTACAAAAACATGACCTCTACATTTTGTTAGCATTAGCAGGTCAACGGTAATACACAAAATGACACAAGCACAACAGCTACATAGATATTGACATATAGACAATAAGTGCATTGTCAGCAATGACTGCCCATGGTTTTAGTTAATGCAGGCTATATAGAGTATCATTTTGTAATTTATTTTCTCTTTTTTGGGTTAAGCCATCATTTGTTGTTTATTGACTTAATGACGAGCCCCTAAAGATTCACCAGTAGCGTAGCTTCTAAGTGCAGTGTATCATTACTCACCCAGAATAGATCAACACGTGAAAGAGTTACCTTAATCACTAAGGGCTCCTCTGTAAAAACAAAATGTTGACACTTTGATTAAACACTGCATCATTCATACCGTGACAAGCCTGAAAGCCTTTTTGGTGTTTTATATAAAAAAATTAATTTTACAAAAATGTATTAGGCTATATGTTTTAGTGGCCCTGACAAAGGCAAAATGAAGACTAGTTATGACCGAACATTGCGGAAAATGTCAGTGGGAAATGGCATTTATGGCAATTTTAGCTTTGCAATCACATATACATTGTCCTGCCAAGTTAGAGAAGTTCCTTTCCAATATGTTACAACATTTTAATAGAAAAATAATTCTTCCATGTTGCAATTTCTCTGAAACTTCTGCACAGCTCCTTAAGTTAGACAGAGGGGAGGGATTAAATCTCATTGGTTGTAAATGTAGAAGTGAAGGGGGAGGATAATAAATGATATCTGTATTTTTTGTCCGGCATAACAGATCAAGGGGGTTATTTATCAAGCACCAATTTTTTCTAGTTGGACTTTTAAAGGGGAAAATACAATTTTTTATGAGAAAAAAACAAGATTTTTTTTTCCGGGATTTATTAAAGTCTGATGGAAAAAGTACTCCAACTCAGACGTTCCAAGAACATGTAAAAGTCAATGGCAGATGTCCTGTTAATAACTGGAAGATTTGCTGAGTTGAGCTGGGTTTCGGAAAAAAACGCATCTTTCGGCAATTATATGAAAAAACTGTAGATTTCGATTTTATCGAGACTTTTTCCGCACAATAAAACTTGTTGAAAACGTATTAATAAATAGGCAGGGAAAGTCTGTGTGGATATGTCAGAGTGGTTTTCAGAAAAAAGTGAGAAAATGTCAGAGTTTGATAAGTAACCCTCCAAGTGTTGTTTTTATGGTTTTTTTTTTTTGCAAATCAGAGCCCAAAAGAATTACAGATTTGGGGGAAAAAGTCAGTAAAAACTGCAAATTACACTACAAATCTGTACCAAGGGAAAAAGTTCTCTCTTTCCTATGAAAGACCTTTCTGTACAAAAGAAGCCATTGATAGAACCAGAAAACATAGCAAATGCTGCGAGTTTTAATCAGTGTTACTGTGAATTAAACCCAGATATTAATTCTAATTCTTATTTATACACTCACTCCCCTTTCTCCTTGACTATTGTCATTCATTACTAAGCTTGGCCTAATTCCAGGTAAAAAAAAAAAAAAGCTGGAGACAAAATGCTAGACCTGTGTAGCTGTACGAATTCCCATAAGTCTTTGGTTATGTTTAAATACACCCAAACTTCTTCAATCATCTTGTTCCTACCACAGACAGAATGATTTCTAATGAATCATTTAATTTATTTATACTCAATGAATTGCATGTGAAGGTGTTATCATAAACTGCTTTGATGGAATCATGGAGGATTCATTCAGAGCAATGAGATGAAAAAGACAAATTAAACTTCAAATGTTTTATTTATTGGGGAAAAAAATGTTTGGTTCAGTATATTTTATACATTGGTTTTAATATAAGCTCACTTTGTTATAGCTATAAAAGCAGCAGGCTGATGTATATTTATTACATTTGCCTCGTGAATGAATACAATAACCAATAAAGAGTTCTGCTGTAGACTGGCGGGCCGATTCACTAACTTCGAGTGAAGGATTCGAAGTAAAAAAACTTCGAATTTCGAAGTGTTTTTTGGGCTACTTCGACCATCGAATGGGCTACTTCGACCTTCGACTTTGACTTCGAATCGAAGGATTCGAAGTAAAAATCGTACGACTATTTGACCATTCGATAGTCGAAGTACTGTCTCTTTAAAAAAAACTTCGACCCCCTAGTTCGCCATCTAAAAGCTGCCGAAGTCAATGTTAGCCTATGGGGAAGGTCCCCATAGGCTTGGCTAACTTTTTTTGATCGAAGGATATTCCATTGATCGTTGGATTTAAATCCTTCTAATCGAACGATTCGAAGGATTTAATCTTTCGATCGAAGAAATTATCCTTCGATCATTCGATCGAACTATCTGTGCTAAATCCTAGTCAAATCCTAGTCGAATATCGAGGGTTAATTAACCCTTGATATTCGACCCTTAGCGAATCGACCCCTCACTGTTCCCAATTGAAAACATAGTCAGCTTACCCTATTGCCAAGCAACCAAAAAATACATCACCAACACAATAAAAATTGCTGGATGAACATTACGATAATAGGAAGTAGTACTAAAGTATATGTTAATATGGTAGGATATTAAAAGTGTATTATGCTTACAGCATGTGACTTATGGTTTGTGACATTAATTACAAAAGAGGTTTCTGACAATTTAGATTAGAAGATGAGTTTGATGCTAATACAATACATGAAACGTTTGGACATTGCAAGCAGACCAAAAGCCTATAAATATAAGATCACTTGACATACTGCAAAAGCTATTAAGCATGAATGTCCAGATGTTTCGCAAATCCATTACCACTTGAAAGTATCAAACGATGCGCCATTTTTAGTAGCTTATTTTTATATACACATTGAAGGATGTGCCCATGTTTACGTTTCATATCCCTAGCAGTTTTCATACAACATATGGCAGGGATCTGTAGCATTCTTTGGCTCATAAGAGGTCATGTATGAGCAGGAAGACAACGTTTGTAAAACAGGAAAAACCTGCTGTGTTTGCACTTTGCTCACTGCCTTCCTGTTTTGAAAAGCTGCACAAGGAGAAGGAGACCTGCAGTTGCCCCAATGAGCCCAGCATTGCCTGGGTTCAGCAGCCCTGTATTCATGGTGGAGGACAGTGGGAGGTACATACAGAAGAAGGTAAGAAGAGGGCTGGCCTGCCCTTTCAATGCTATGATCTGCACCACACACCAGATTTCTAAATCCAGAGCAATATGTATGAGCACCAATGGGGTGCATTTTAGCCCCCTTTCCCTGGGTCTACATAAATTACCCCTATAATACCTTATAAATAGTAAAATCCTGAGAAAGAAGGAAAGGGAAGAGCAAGGACAGAGAGAAAGAGAGAGTTCTAATAGCATAACAACTTCTTAATGCATATAAGGTATATATTGCACTCCCATTTAATGTGTACTATCAAGTGCACTTGTGACCTATCACTATTTGATAAATATATCCCTAAAAAGCCCATGAATAAATCAATTACAAGAAGAAAAAATAGCTTATCAAAGTGAATAGAGAGCTGACAGATTTTAGAGTGGCACCCGGTGCTGAACTCTAGTTGGACTATTTGATAAATATATCAAATATTTATAAAGTAATGTACAAGAACATTCAGTACTATACACCACTCTCTATTGCGCTTCGCCAGGTCTGAGGTGGCGAAGGAAGTCTAGCATAAAAGGTAGCGTTCAGTACACTGCGCAAGTTAGTGAATTTGCTTAGTTTCGTCGCTAGCTAAGATTCGCCTGGCGTAAGGTTGCGAAGTAACACTAGCGAAACGACGCCAGCGTTCGTTAGTGAATTTGCGCAGTAGCGAAAATGCCAAACGCTAGCGAATTAACGCTAGCGTTCGGCACTTCGCGCCTTAGTGAATTTGCCCCACTGACTTTAAGACCAAGGTGTAAATAATGTGTTGTTATACATCTATCAATTTTGCCATTTGTTTCAGTGTAAACAATTTTACATATCTTTATAAATATGCCTCTTAGCAACCCTCCAAAGACTTTACTCCATGTCAGCTAGGGCTTAATCTTGTCAATAAAATGTGATCCAGGGAGAAAAAAAGCTATATAAGACTAAACCATACAGCGTTCATTTAGCATCCATTAATGTTCCTAATTAGGCAAACATTTTGTAGAAAATGTGAATTAGTTCAGAAAGTTTCTTGCTTTTCTTAAATAATTTTGCCTGATCAAGAACATCGACGGATGAAAAGTCAGATTCTTAGGGGAAGATTTACCATCATTTAAGATCAAGTATAATTTGAGTATTGAGTATAATATGGTATTTTCCAGTGACAGTGTGTATTTTGCAAAATTAGAGTGTATTTATTAACATTGGATACAAACATCACCGATTATGTTGCACATAACAACCAATCAGCAAATACATTTGAACAGTCACCTACATGAAAATGAAAGCAAAGATCTTATTGGTTGCTGTGGGCAACAATACCAGTGATGCTTATCCCCAAAGTTATTAAATATGCCCCTTAGTGTGTTATTTTGCACGATTTTACGCAATCAAGCTTTTGAGATTCTAGAAGTTTTTAGATTTTTTAGCTTTTTCAAATTCAGAAAAAAATCAACAATACTATCTGCTTCTAAAAATACACCCCCTCTATTTTTTATTCCTCTGTAGTAAGATGTGCTGCATCTCATGATTGTCTCACTCATCTTCATCATTCACCATTTGTCATCATAACATCATCATCTGTTTTCTTATATCATCCATAACACTTATAATCCCAGTAACTGAACTGCAAGTACATAGATGGATTGAGCTATCCATCATGTTTTCAACATTGGTGTTAGCATGGCTAATTTATTAGTTGACTTTAAAACCACGGAATTGCAATTAATATATATTGGAGGGCTATTAGAATAGAATGACATTTTATTTTGTTATGTGAAATGTTATTTTTGGGTTATTGAACCGCTTTAAGGTAAATCACCTCTTTTCAGCAATAACTTAAATGAATTTCAGACATGTATATACAGTTTATTTGTGCAGAGCTATATAATGATTTACAACCATCCACGAAGAAGAAAGAGAACAAGCTGGAGTGACAAAGTAGCTCCTAAGTAAGTCCATCAGTGATGAGATAACAAATCAATTCGGACAACCAAAAAAAGGATGTGTCTGCCTCTAAGATCTTTTATTCTTGTATATAATGGGTAATAAAGACATACATTAAAGAATAAGGATGAGCTGTAAGCAGAAAGTTAAATACTAGTATCCTTGCACAGAGCATGTTTCCTTTAAATCGTTGTTCACTTAAAATGTTTTACAATGCATTTGTATAGTATATAATGCAAATGAAGTGTAAATGATTGAACTCTAGAATGCTCTGCAACAATTTACTTCTCCTTGCTCTATTAGTGGGGTCAGAAAGGTGTCCTAGAAGTGGCGCTATTAGTATTGATCACAGCCATCACCAAGAAATTAAGTTTAAGAAGCTTACATGGAAGCTCTATAACATTGAATTTACCACTTAAGCATCGTGCACTGTGATTATACAGATCAAACAAGCTGTATTAAATTATCTAGCTCAAACAGAGTGTGGGTGCAAGATGCATCTGGTTATTAAAAGATCTATATCGGGTTTGTGTGTGTGTCTCTTACACTGGCGTAAACTTAGGCCTCTAAATCCATACATTAACCATATATTATGGGATCCATTACCCAGAAAGCTCCAAATTATAGGATAGCCGTCTCACATAGAACCCATTTTAATCAAATAATTCAAATTGTTAAAAATGAGGCAAAACAATCCTATCGGGTTTATTTAAAGTATTTTTCAATACACTTATTTGCAATGGGAGTGAAACAGCCCAAAAACACCAGGTCCCTGGCACAAAATTACAGTGATGCTCTATGGCTTCTAAGTAAATGGTCACCTGTCCCCCAAGATCCCTGTGGGGACAACAAATAACCAAAATTCCAAATTTTTAATTAATAGAAAAAGGGTTTTGTTGACCTTGACACATTTAATTAAATCTAAAAAATGGATTCTTAAAACCAGAATTAATTGGCCAGCCAATAAATTAAACAATTCCTAATTCATCAATAACACAGAGACCGTAAACACAATTAATGGTGATACAATTCATTAAAATAATTGGTAAAAATCACAGATCAATAATAATTTTATGTTACTGATGAACTGGGAATAGTTTAATTTATTGGTCGGCCAATTAAGTCTTGTTTAAGAATTGTAGGGTTTAATTATATGTGTAAAGGGCAACAAAACATTTTTTATTAATTAAACGAGAATTATATTGGCTACAAGTTTGATTACTTATATTCCTTGAAGTACCGTTTACTTAATAGAAAAAGGTTTTTTTTGCCCTTTACAAATATAATTAAAATATTCATTTTTAAAAGCAGAATTAATTGGCTAGACAATACATTAAACAATTCCCAGTTCATCAATAACAGAGATCTTAAACACAATTAATAGTAATATAATTCATTAAAATAATTGGTAAAAAACACATGTAGCACTATAGTAAATTGTGTGTACTGTACACCACTATTGAGCTCCACTCCAAATAAATGTGCTCTGGATGAGACCTATAATCTTAGGGAGTAAGCCCTCGCAATGGTGTGGAGGCAGGGTGCAACTGTAATTGGATACAGGGTATAATAATTGGGCGCAAGTGGTTCTTATAACTTAACCATGAACTTATTTATTAAACATACACAATCCTCAGTGGAGTATACAATAGAGCATGACAGGATTTGGCATCATTGAATAGGCAATACTCACAGCACCGTTTGGTCAGTATTAGTCCCACAGGCAAGAGGACATGCTCAGCAGCAATAAAGGTACACACAGCTTTCAGCCTTTTCCCTAAGTGGAACCTGAGGGAAATCTATCTACCCTGTTCCTCTACACTTAGTCCCAACTTCTGGGCTATTAGTACCCAGGATCTTAATCCCTCTGACTCTCCTCGTCGGAGCCTTGAGCTGCTCAGCTAAATAACCTGTCTGTCACTCCTAGAGTGACCTATAAGGGTGAGTAGCCTATTCTTACTAGACCTGACCTGTCTAGGTTCCACAGAGCTCTACCTGCCTGTTCAGGTCAGAGCCAACACAAAATGGACACTGAAAGCATGGCTTCAGAGCCTTTTATATCCTAGCACAATGCCATCTGCTGGTCACTGTGAGAAACAGCAAGGCGCATAGTTTAGAGCAGGAAGAGCAAACAGTACTCTTCCCAACTGTATTTTAGGACCCAGTTAGGTGTCTATAACACTGAGGGACTGCCTGACAATAATACTAGGGGTGGCTATTTTACACATCCCTACACACAGATCACTAATTATTTTATTGATGTTACTGATGAACTGGGAATTGTTTAATTTATTTGGTTGGCCAATTAATTCTCGTTTAAGAATGAATTGTAGGGTTTAATTATATGTGTAAAGGGCAACAAAAACCTTTTAAACGTGAATTATATTGGCTACAAGTTTGATTATTTATATTCCTTGAAGTACTTGAATTACTGTAAGTTTCTTCCTTTAAGTTTACCTAAATGTTATACCATTTTATGGTCCCTGATGAAAAAAAAGGTGATTAGAAAAGGTAATTCTATTGTATACCAAATATGCCTGGCAGATAAACTGGCATAAAAAGGAAGGAACAAGCAAGGTTTATGTTGTTTCAGTTTGTGGAGTTTTTTAGACAATGCTCAAGCAATCTGTGCTCCTTTGATGGAATAACACCAGCAACACTTTTGTTTGTAACTAATGTGCTTTTCTGTGCTCAAGGAACAAATTTCATTCTCAGGGACGCTGTTCTTATTTTAATCTAGCCCCAGGGGTGATATAATAGTAATGGAGTGAAAAATTACACCCTGCTCGATTTAAAGTTCCCATTCTTAGCAAAATACGAGTCGCAAGCTCGATTTCAAGTACTCGTTCTTAGTTTTATAGCTTACTATCCTGTTACAGTTGTCAGAATATCCGGAATAAGGTTACAAACAGTTTGAGCAGCTTTTGGCAGCATTGGGAGTTGGCTTCTATGTAACATGAGGGATGCCATATATTAAACAGGTTCAATCAAGGGCATATTTTCATACACTCAGCTTTGCCTGCACTTAACCTTAACCTGCAGGCTGCATCAATAGACGCACCAGACATGCAGCATAATAATCACATGCTAATTGCATCTACATTAAATGCAGTGGGCTAGAATATATGCAATGGCAGAAGATGCAACTTTCTTTAAAGTTGAAATTCAACTGAAATTAAACTATCACTAAGCATTATGCCAGTTTGATACAATTGTCAATACGATCTGTAATGCTTTACTGTTAACAGTGTCATCAAGACCTCTGATTTTTTTTTAAAAAAAATCATGCACATCTTGTTAGGTAAATAAGTTACTAGCTAAGTTAGGGCAAAAACAAGTGGGTCACATTTTGCCATTCATTTTCAAGCAAGCGATATCTACCTGCTGAACATACATAGTACATACTTACATAGTTAAATCGGGTCGAAAAAAGGCCAAAGTCCATCAAGTTCAACCCCTCCAATATCTGACTTCCCACCACCTTTTATGCGCCTGTGCTGCCCCGCCAATGACATCACAAAAGGGGAGGGGCGAGCAGGCGAGTGGCTATAAAACCAGAACCCGGAAGTCGGCAGTGTAAAGTGGTGGGCGGGGAGAGTAGGAAGAAGAGTTCGACCTGGACCCGCCCGCCACCCCCAAATGGGTCCCGTGGGTATCGGGCCGGCCTGCACATCACTATTTAGTACATTACAGGGGTAGGGCTAATTGACTTGTATGGGCTGGGCCAGGATGGGGGCATCAAGGTATGCAGTTAAGGGCATGGGTCATCTGCATAGTGAGACATACAATTTATTGGAATTTTTTGGAAAGCTGAAATTGCTGAAACCTATGGGTGTTGGGTCAACCAGGTCAACTCCCTGTAGATGTGTATATCCAAAGCTGGTCCTGCACTGTGTCCAATAAATCAAGACACACCATTTTCAAATACCCTGAGCATGAAGGAATGATAACAATACCGGTCATGTACTGAGCTGAAACAATAAGCCAAAGCCAATATAGTGTGTGTGACCTTAAAGTATTCATGAGGAAATGAATTACAGTCTATGTATGAATTACAACAAATAACATTTGTTCTGTCTGCATACAAACAGGAAATGGTTGGAATTTTGCATTAGGGTTTCCATTAACACAAATGCTTCTCTGTAATAATTTACAAGTGAATATTTAATAAAGCCCCTGAAAGCATTGGAAAACTTTAGAGCATTGCACTTAGCTGATTCGACTTGACTTATCTGCAAATGTGAAATTGATTCAGTTATTTTTCTTAACATTGGGGCACTAGTAATTGTCCAGCATTTCTCTAGCAAACTGAGAACTGAGAACTAGACAAATGGAGACTAGACTTTACCTTTGCCCTAGAACAATCCAACTTCAACTAATGATACAATCTAGTTAATGGTCATAAAGATAAGATGTTGTGATAAAGGCTCCCATGTTACACCCATCTAAAGGCAATTAGGGCCTCATTTAGGATAAGGCATAAAACATACTTTAAAATGTAATGTAAACATGGCACTTTGGCTTATTTTGTCTAGCACCATAAACCTTCACATTTCTTAAGCTTTAGCAACAGAGCTCAAATACATATCTACAGATACAAACTGTGCCATAAACTCCAAGGTTCCCTTTGTGCACTGCTACTCCACATGTTGGTTTTGTGTGCCTGTGAAATTTTGCACAGTTTGAGTGGGTTTAAGAGAACATCCATGCCTCACCTGGTGACATCTATAGCAATTTGAGTCTGGTATCATTAGGCTGAGTTTCTTGAGCAAATGCTGCATCGTGGGGAGGAAACATGGATGGTTTGCACTTAGGTTACCGCACTGAGCCCCAGTTACAAAATCTTGTGTATCACATAATTATAGTTTGTAGGTTTGGTTATGTTCTTGTTGGGTTCTGGTCTAAAAGTTGAATATTTTCACGAATATTAACATGTGAGTAGGGTAAGCAGGGGTTGTTCAAACTTTGAGTATGATATAGAGAGTGATATTCTGAGACAATTTGCATTTGGAACAGTTTTCATTTTTTATTACTTGTGGTTTTTGAGATTTTTATTCAGCAGCTCTCCAGTTTGCATTGATTTGAATAAGAGACTGGAATATGGATAGGAGAGGACCCAAAGCAGCAATTGCAATACATTTGTAGTCTTACAAAGCATTTGTTTTTTTAGATGGGGCCGGTGACCCCCATTTGAAAACGGGAAAGAGTCAGAAGAAGAAGGCAAATAATTAATAAACTATACAAAATGAATAATGATGACCAGTTGAAAAGTTGCTTAGAATAAGCCATTCTATAACATTCTAAAAGTTAACTTAAAGGTGAACCCCCCCCCCCCTTTAAGGGGTTTGTGCTACTGCACTTTCACAGGCACTATGATAAATATTTAGGGCAACTGAAGTATACATAAGGCTGTATAACCTACCCGGGTGCTAATAAATATTCAATTTTATGTTATGCCTTTTGGTCTGGGAAGGAACTTTGGTGAGCTACTGACTTATATACATCACCAACCTCCTTCACTTGGCTAATTAAAAAAAGAATTGACAAGAAATCACTACCAAGAAAACAACATACTGTAGTCTCCTCAAACAGACTACTGGCCCAGTGTTTGTTTGGAAACTTTATTTCATTAATTACTTATTAAGGTTAAGTGAAAAACAAGCAACACGGCCATGATTAAATAAAGGAACCTTGAGCATTCCAATGTTTATTGTAATAAATGATGCTTTCAGATTGGGCAATCAGTTCTTGGTGACCTGTCATTAGTGAAACATCATGGCAACCTTTAGATTGATGCATAATCTCCACTGAATACTTTTGTTACTAAGTGACAAAAGAAATAGGGAATAACTGTATTAATCAGGAGAGGCGGTGATGACATACAGTATGTAAAACAAACGTGCATAGATACATATAGAGATTTTATTTTAAGTGTTTCACTGGGGGTGATTTTCACTCACATTCTGTTTCCTTTCCTCCCTAGGCATTCAAAGTAAAATGGTCACAGGAGGTGTCAGTGGGTCATGCAGTAAATGAGCAATGTTGTCTGAGAGATGCCGTTCAAACACTTAACTTGTTGAACTTTCTGCCTGGAGAGCAATTTCTTTGTAACTATGAAAACAGTAAAAATCTGTTAATTATAATCATCAATCACATCCAAGGTGACACCATAGTTCAGAGCATGGAATGAATGATGTAGATAAATTCAAGGCAAGTTCCTTTTCAGAAGAAGCCTCGTGATTTGTGACCTACAGTGTTAGTTGGCCTCTGGCATTTATTTGTAAACTGGCTCCTTTTTTTAACAATATTTCATCTCACTCCTGAATAAAGTCCTAGATTTACTGTATATCAGAATATACAGTATGCATTATTTATTATAGCAGGACAGAGAAAATGGTATTATAATGTATAATTTTCATATATTATATTACAACTATATCCCATGAGAAATGAAAAAAGCATGCAATATGTAAAAATACTTTTTAGAATCGAATAACTTTCCTGTTTGCCACTTGTAACTGGGGCTGGTGTTAGGGAAGAATGGAAAGAGCAGCAATAACTGTTCCCTTCAGGCAAAAAGATAGACAATGTATATTGTATAACAAATTACTTTAAATCTATTGAATATTTTAAATATCCATATATGTTGGAAAGTTGTTTAGAATGATATTTTCCTTTCATTATGTGAAAACTGTTTTTTTGGGTAGAAATTCCCTTCAAAACATGAAAATGTTCTCTGTATATATTTTTTCACCAATAAATGTAAAGGCATAAAGTACTTTAGTACTTAACATGAAAACTTGTTTGACTTATTTCTACAGAGTTACAAAAATGGCTTAAGGTGTTTTAAATCGTTTGTGTCTGGGGACCTGTTACCCAGAATGCTAGGGATCTAGGGTCTTCCGGATAAGGGATCTTTCTGTAATTTGGATCTCCATACCTTGTCTACTAAAATATAATTTATACAATAATTAAACCCAATAGAATTGTTTTGCCTCCAATAAGGATGAATTATATCTTAGTTTGGATCAAGTACAAGGAACTGTTTTATTATTACAGAGAAAAAGAAAATCATTTTAAAAATGTGAATCAGAGATGGCCTTCCCATATTTCAGATCCTTCTGTATAACGGGTTTCTGGATAAAGGATCCTGTGTTTGTACAATGTTTGCCCTACAGCAGTTGGCATTGGTAAATTCCCTGCCTGAGTATTGTATATATTATGGTCTGTTATTAGCATAAAATATGATGCCGACAAACTTAAAATCAATAATACTGTTAAATACCAGTAATCATTTTCCTCTAATAGCTTTAATTAGCAATGATTTGTTGGCTCTAATGAGACTGAAGTCAATAAATATGGTGTTTCATTCTTTATGCTGACAATTCTCAATTATGGCTGCAAAGAATGTTTTTTTTCTCTCCTGAAATTAGCCTACAGGAAATTTGTAAATGTTCTAATGTAAATGTACTGTATATATTGCATATTGTATATACTGCTTCAACACTTTGACACTATGGGGCAGATTTGTTAATGGACAAAGTAGCCGTCGCTAGCAAAAATTTGCCAGAAATCCAATCAGCAGGTAAATCGCTAATTTACTAACAGGCATAGAGGACAATTTGCTAGTGAAAGAGTTCATTGCCAATGAATTTTCATGCCCTTTCACCGGGTGAAATTTTTGCTCAGGAGAATGATCGTTACTCCGCAAATTCACTGAAGGGGGAATTTTACATAACATTACTGTCACGATTGGCACCCTAAATCCAGAACAAATGCTAGACTCCCAGGTCTTGGCTCTGCTTCCACCTGTAGCAGTCGCCTTTCACCCCAGGAGGAGCCCTCCGCTAATCAGATGCCACCAGGTCTTATTAAGAGAGGAGCCAAGCAAGAGTTCTGGATGAGCAAAGGGGCACAAAGATTTAGGATGGAAGGCAACACAATCCAGGAGGATCCAATGGAATAGGCTCTGTTTACCTCTCTCAGCTTCCAGCATCCTCAGATTATTATTTGTGTTTAAAAAATTGTTATCCCTTATAACTCTCAGTTGATTAATATTCTCCTCTAATACATGAAGGTCTACGATTGGTCCTCAGTTTAATATTATCTCATAATGCAAACAATTTGGATTTCTGATATCTCAAATGTTGCACTTCTTGCATTGAATGGGTCTGACTTGCACCGTACTACAATGTTGATAAATGATTTATATAAACGACCACAGAAATGCAAACAAAACCTAAATATTAAAGGGGTGCATTAACTTTTACTCCGCTGTTGATGTACTTCAAAATCCAATATAATGTAATATATTATACAGGTCAATGCATGCAACATCAGGTTTGTACTCTTAAAGCAATATTGCACAATAAAACCTTTCAAAAAATGTCTCCCAAACTCTCTACAGCCAGTAACTGCATTAAGGTGCAAAAAATCCTGCAATGAGAATACCAGAATATGGCTCCATGGAGAACAGCAATTAATGGAGGGCACTCCATTTATAAAATTTCACAAAGGGCGCAAGAGTGAAGGCTCTTACTAAGTTGAGTGACAGAGGTTTTTTTTTACCTCAAATGACCTCGAATTCGAGTTACTTCCAGGGTCGAGGTATGACAAATCTTGAATTCGAGTTTGGATTATTCTCAACTCGAATTTGTGAGTTTTGACCAAAAATTCAACTCGAAAATTCGAATTTACCATTTGAACCATAATAAATCGGCCCTTGAAGGCATACAAATAAGTGGTTTAATAAAACAGATCATTACAACAGTATATAATTACAAAAACATATAGTTTAGTTAATACATACCAAACACAGTGTCCCAAAAAAACAGCAGCACTCAACCTTGCAAGGCAGATACGTTGGTGTGTTGAAGAATACCACAACATTACGTTCACTAAGTCCTTTATCAAGAGGATAAATATGGCTTCATGTTCTTTGTTCCTGCAACTGGACATGGGAACTGCCCTTTAGCCCAATGTGTGATTACAGTGTAATATGATGAAGACTAAAATTATATAATTATCTCTATAAGTAAGAGGAGGACTTTTTGGTCAGTGGAATTCGCATTGGTAAATGTTCTTTCATCTATAATTTATTTTTTGGCAAGTTTAGAGAAAACTAGGGGGTGTGGTAGAACAGAGTTATGGCCCATTTGTATATGCAGTGTTGGCAGTACTTGCTTGTGATGCATATATGTATATATATAGGGGTGGTATGGAGGTGGTGGACATCCCCTACCCCATCCCACTAAACTAATTCAAATGCACATGCCCGACAGTATTGTGTTCTGCACCCCGTCAGATTTTTAATTCTCCAGACACAAGTTCTTAGAGCAACTTTACACCCCTTGGTGCTCTTTCACTCCCACCTGGGGTTTTAATAAATCAAACCCTAGGTTATGTAAAACAAACCTCTGTAAGAAACAATAAGGTGTTTACATATTCTTAGAGCAATATTCACAAATATCCATGTAACTGCAACGTTCATGAGATCATTCTATACCCTGAAAATATTCACAAAAATGCAAATCTGCCTCTAATCAAGCAATAACTCCCTTTCTAACAATTGTAATATTGTCCTGACTAAATCAGGCTGCATTGTGCAGAGCGTCTGTGTTTAGAGGAAAATTACACAGGGCTTCTGAGATACATTTTTGCACTTTGTGAAGTCATTCTTATAGGAAACCCAAAATAAAACTCAAAATGTTAAAATCCATTGAACAAAATAAATATGTTTGAAAGGCGATTAAAGAAACCTGGTCATTTGGCCATTTTATTAAGATTAATAATTCATAGGCCGGGACAAAAAGAAAATGTGATTTGAGCCTGGAATGGATTCATGATGAATTACTGCTTTCCACTAATGCTTAACTCAGCTAAGATGCCACTTTCCCAGACACTCTGTCAGCCACTTGTCTTGCTATTGAAAGCTAACAAAAATATTACAGAGTGCTTCTTTCTTCCCATGAGCAAAGCACTGTAATATAAAAATATCTAGAAACTCTAAACCTCCAGCATAGATTGCTGAGCAAGCTTCCCAGATTTTTATGTGAAACAAGAGTCTCTGAGGCAGGAAAAAAAGGAAAATCTCTTTATTTGCTTGAAAAACTGGGTCATGTTTTTCAAGACTTGTCTTTCATCTTTCAGGATATGGGGCATTTCAAATGAAAATGCCAGCCAGTCAATGGACTTAAAAATGAAGTTGCCGGAAACTGGTTAGTCACTTAACCGGAAAATATCCTGAGTACAATTCACTATTATTCTTTCATATAACTGAATCAGTTTAATGTAAGACCAGTGTTTTATGTATATGGAAATTTATGTCACTTAGGGGCAGATTTACTAAGGGTTGAAGTGAATTTGAGGGAATTTTCTAAGTAAAGAAATTCGAAGTAATTTTTTGGATACTTCGACCATCGAATAGGATACTACGACTTCGAATTTACATCGACTTTGTTTCGAAGTAAAAATCGTTCGAATTTTCGACCATTCGATAATCGAAGTACTGTCTCTTTAAAAAAAACTTTGACTTCAATACTTCGCCAAGTTAAACCTGGCGAAGTGCTATGTTAGCCTATGGGGACCTTTTAAAACCATTTTCTAAGTCTTTACACATTGAATAGAAATTGTTTGATCGATCTCTGAAATCCTTCGAATCGTTTTATTTGACTGCAGGATTGCCAAATTTGCTGAAAAAACTTCTAATTCGATATTCAAATTCAACGTTTTTTTAATTCGATGGTCCAATATCGAAATTTTTTGTACTTCGAAATTCGACCCTTGATAAATCTGCCCCAATGTATGTAAGGCTTTTTTGGTTTTTACCTTCTAAAAGCCTGTACAGATATTAGAAATCTTAGATTATATATTTCTATAATTAGGATTTAAAAGCATTTGAATTTATGTAAGTAACTTCTATGCCTTTCTTTTTATTCCATTTTTTGATAAAGGAGATGCCCAGCCTTATAGATAATCAATTTTGGCTCATATAAAAGACACTGGTCAATATAGAAATGTCTTATTTGTCTTTGTTAAGAATAAGCAATACGTCAGGCCATGCATAAAGTCTACATTTTTGTTATGCTTTGTTCTGTAAAACCAAAAACTTTCATAAAAAAGATAAAGAAATCTCAGATATTTATCAGTAAAGAGGATGTAGTTACTAAGGCATATGCCCATTAGGTTACTAGAGTTATGTATACTGTAGAGGTAAAGTATACAGTACATGACCTGGAAACCTGTTTCTAATTATGGGATGGCCATAACACATACACTCCATTTTAATTAAACCATTACAATTTTTTCAAATATTTTTTTCCCCTGTATTAAGAAGAAAGTACCTTGTACCTGATCCCAACTAAGATATGATTAATCCGCATTGGTGCAAAGCAATTTTAGTAGATTTAAGGTATGGAGATCCAAATTATGGAAAGATCCCCTTATCCGGAAAAATCCCAGGTGCCAAGCATTGTGGATAACGAGCTATACCTGTACTCTGGAACACCAGATGTCCAAATAACTAGGAAGCAGATGTCACAGAGGCTTAAAAACGAATTGAAATGATTCATTTGCATTACATTCAGTCCTATAATCTCAGATAGTTGTATAGTGTATTTAAGTCTCATAGGCATTTACCAAGCAGAAGTGGAAGAAATGACACAACCTGTCATTCATTTGCACTTTGCACACTACAATCTGCCTTACATGTATCACCACAGGAGCAAAGGGATCTGCGCTTGACCCAGAATACCTTGCATGTCATAAAGAGCGCAACTTACCACTCATTTACTTTACCCCAGGGCACAAGTTCTAGAGCTCACTTAGCAAACACTTGCTCACTGGGGTAATGTAAATAACCCCTCATGCATTGTTGTCCCTCTCCTAAATTAGCTGCTTACCTGCTGCTACCATCATTCCATCATTTGACCCTTTCATTTCTTAATATAATAAAATTGCCCTGGCGTTTTAGAATTTTATGGATGGGGTGCTACCAAGTGACATGAATGTGGACATCTATGGTCTGAAATGGTGCCACCCCTTCCTTACACTGTTCTGTTAACAATATAGATTTGTGGTTGCAAAACCAACTTTTACTCATGCTGAGTTTAAATCCAAAACCTCTCATTGAAATGCGAATAATAAGGGAAAGCAACGAGCAGTGATTTACCAGTCCTTAATAAAAAAAACAGTTTGATCTGTTCAGTATGTGGAATCTAGACACATAGTTAAGTTTCTGTCAGGAAATAACTCCAGGTTACATTAGGAAATGAGATGACTTAGCACTTAGTGACATTCTCCTTACAGACTTTAGTATGGGCAGGACTAAAATAGCCCTTTAAACTGTCATGAAAACCTGCCACCTTTAACCAATTTGTGTGCCTCATTAATGAGTATTTGTCACTAATAATCAGTCCATCCAGACATCTTAATCCAGACTCACCTAATTTAGGTCTAAATGTGTAGGTGATTTGCGTCAGAGATATATTGAGGTTTGTTTTAATTTGTTATGGTTTGTAAAATATTTAAACAAAGCTACAGCTATTGCACATATTATTAACTTAATAATTATCTTAGTAAATAGAAAAAATATTATATAGTTACTCTATAATATGTATGTGTGCTGCTAAAGATACAGAAAAGTCAGAGGCGATGCACCCCACTACTTACCAGGGCAGCAAAAATACAACAAAACTTTAACAGCAATTGTGCTCTCTGCGTTAGCCCCCCTCAATCCTCTCCTGAGCAAAAAGGTGAGTATGCTGGGGAGAAGGGGGGCAGGTTAAGTAAAAGGCAAACTGGCTGTCGCTAGCTATAATTCACTAGAAATCCCATCCGCAGACGTAGAGGACAAATCGATAGCAAAAGAGACCGTCACTTACACAGTTTTGCACCCTATCGCCAGGCGAATTTTTGCTCAAGCAAATGATCATTACTCCGCAAATTCACTAAAGTGCGAAATTTACAGAACATTATCCTTCACCACCATAGACCTGGCGAACTGATAAGATGAAGCTACATCCTCCTCAATCTTATGTCAGTGACATCATATCCTGTGTGGTGGAAAATCCTAAAAGTTCTAAAAGTTCACATTTTAAAGCGGGATTGCCTTCAAAAGTTCTAACTATTAAAGATTTTTGTGTTAACATTTTTTTCCAACCATTTGAGGGGCAGAGCACATTTGTTTTAGGGTGGGCTCATGTCTAGGGCATCAGAGGATCTCTTTTGTCTTTATTTTGCTTGGACATTTGTAATACTAAGTGGCCACTTCAAGCATCTGCACCAATATCTCTAATAAAGACAAATATATATATATGACCTATATGTACCTGCCCTATTCAAATTGATCTAAGAGTAAGAGTACCAACGAAGTTTTGCTAGGCAAAGGCAAAAATAGTAAGTTCACTATGGAAAGCTCGCACTGACAAACTAACGTTAGCAAAACATCACCATCGTTCAGCTACCGAGCATTTTAGTGAATTAGCGTAGTGGTAGCAAAAATTATGCCTGGCGAAATGGAGTGAATTGTGGCGGAGCCTTCACGGCCGAAAAAATCGCCCTTGTGAATTTGCCAATTGTTATCTGATTAAGATAAGATATTTAATTTTTATCTGAATTGTTGGGTTTTATAATAAGACATATGACTACATGAAATACAAATTTACATAATATAGAAAAATTGCATACAAAGTTATCATAGACATTTTATATATGTATGAATATACAAATTGATAGCCCCATAGCTCCCCAGTACACCCCAGAAATAAACATAAATTAGATCGCAATCCTCCCATGTATAAGATGAGTCTAGGCAACCATATATTTATTTTAATACATATTCAATGTGGGTAAATATGTCTTGCTACTCCCAAAGTGCAACTCTTTACTAAATTTTGACATAGAATGCAGGGGGTGACAGTAGCTCCAGGGTTCCCCTGCATCAGT
The DNA here is from genome assembly GCF_017654675.1 of Xenopus laevis. Taxonomy (NCBI): domain Eukaryota; kingdom Metazoa; phylum Chordata; class Amphibia; order Anura; family Pipidae; genus Xenopus; species Xenopus laevis. The sequence goes on from NC_054376.1 coordinate 108,180,850, forward strand.
AGGTGCAGTAGCATAACTATACGGGATAGCAAGGAGCACATTTTGACCGAAGCACTGTACCTTCCATAAAAAAAGTGGTTTTGTGCATTGCTGGGAAAAGCGCAAGTTGTACACTGCACTTACGGACTTTGATGAGCACTCATATGTTTTTGGAAATCACACATTCTAACAAATTTAAAATGGTCAAACATATTTTTTCCTCCTCCACACTACCAAAATGCAAAAAATGCGTAAACGTTTGAAAATATTCTCAAAATGTGCACTTTATAGTATCATTTATAATCTGGGGTGAAGAGACAAAACATCATAAAGATGTGCAATAAGTGTTAAGAGTGTATACAAACAGTATGGTTCTTATACATTATATCCACCGAGACAGGTGTAACCAGGACAACTAAAAGACAATTTTTCTTCTTTACAAACAAAAGAGAAAATCATGGGGATGTTTATTTATTAAAGGTTGGACTATATTGATTTCAGAGTTTTTTGAAACGACGACTAAACTCAAATTCTAAAACCGTGATTGTCATTGAATTTACTAAAAGATCTGAATATAAAAATCGCTGAAAAATACAAATACCTCAAAAACCTAAAAAAAAAAAAATCTGAAAACCTCTAAAATCAGATTTGATGAAAAGTGTTCCAATTAGATCAGTGCCGCTCCCACTGACTTCTATAGGACCTCAACAACTTTTATTTGCAGAGTTTGGTTTTAAAGCTTTTTGTGTTTTTTTTTACTAAATAAATTTAGAATTTTTAGAGCTTTTTAGAAACTTAGAAAAATCACAATTTTTTCATGATTCATGGAAAAGAAATCGCAGTTCGATTGTTAGAAAATGGGCCCCTTAGACTCACCATTATAGTATAAAATAAGAAGTCAGGCTCTGTTTATAAGGAGCATAGATTATACATTGTGAATACATCACCTTTTAGAGAGAGTCTTTTAACTTTTTGATTACCATCACCAATGTTTTAAAGGGGACATGTAGCATCAGTTAAAAAAAGCCTAATTATAAAGGCAATAATACTATGGGGCAAATTCATAAACCTCCAGAAATTTGCCAGCGACGGCTTCACTCACATCACATCGCCATACTTCATCAGGCGAAAATTCGACAGGACAACGCTAATTCACTAAAATGCGACGTTGCTTCCAGGGCGCCGAACTATGGCAAAGTTTCTCTATTGTTAATTTAGCAAGCAATGGAAGTTGCGTTAGCGTTGGCTAATTTGCATACGGCGGGAAGTTACATTTCAATGGACGTATATGTTACATTTCAATGGACGTATATGTTGCAGCATATACATTACACTACACAAAACCAGGGAAAGAAAATAAAAATAAAAAAAAAAGTCACCAGCGTTTTTTGGGACTTAGAACAATTTTCAAATTTTTTCTGAAGAACTATCTACTCTATTGCACTTCGCCTGGTCTGAGGTGGCAAAGGCAAGTCTGGCGCAAGAGGTAACGTTCAGTAAAATCCGCATTTTAGTGAATTTGCGTAGTTACGTTCATTCGCCAGAGTGAAAATTTGCCTGCCATTAGAGTGCGAAGTAGCGCTACAGTCTATCTCCTTCGCTAGTGAATTTACGCCACTGCCCATTAGTAAATCGGCAAAGTCCCGAAATGATGTTACGCTGGTGATTTTTCGCCAGCGTTAGTCACTTAGCCCTTTAGTAAATTTGTCCCTATATGCAGCTTTTACTCTGGAATAATAATGATCATTTACTTTACTAAAATGGCCCCTTTATTGGAGTTCCCCATAGTTACACAAGCAAATACAGGCTTCTGTCTCCTGTCCACCTAGCTGCTGATTGATTCATATCCTACTGTGTCGTGTGCTGAGAGCTGCTGTCATGTATGGTATCCCAAAACCCAGAACACCATGGTTCCAGCTCACCCTTCTACCTATAACAGCCACCTATCACTACAGGAGGAGATCTTTGCTACTTGGATGCCACCAGGTCTTAAAAGTGAGAGAACCAAGGCAAGACAAGGGATCCATAATGTGTGACAGGAAGGATGGGGAGAGCGTAAGTATAGTCGTTGGACAGGCCACGGTCAATACCAATCAGAGTGCGGTACAGAATCTGGAACCAGAAGTGTAGTCAAGTACACAGACCAGGGTCAAAACCAGAAACGCAGTACAAAGTCAGAATCCGGAACAAAGGTCTGAAACAGGCAAAGGTCAGTACAGGCAGTGAATTAGCAGAGGTCAGAGACCAAGGGTCAAAGAACAGATACAGACTTGAAATGCACCCAGAAACATCATAAACAGACCCACATTGGGCAACGAGTAATTTGCCATGGCTCCTTTATGATGATGTCAAATATAAAAGGACTCACCGGAGCAAGGTGAGGAGAAAACATGCACAGAAGAGGACGCCCACCGCCTCCCAAGCATTATCACATCTGCCAGCTCCCTTTCCAAGGCAGCAAAAAGTGCAACAGATGAGCAGGACTAGTTTTGGAGAAACTTTCAATAAATCAGCCCGAACACAACTTTTCTCAGAATATTCCTCCTATATTTAAAGGAATATAAAGCACTGGAACATTTTTGTTTTCTACACAATATGTCCCCTTTGAGAAGTCAGACAAGGTTCCTCTTTTTCCTAAACATTTGTGCAGTACAAACATCCTAAGGTTTTCAATGCCTGATAAACACATTCATGTGAATTTCTGGAATTAAAAATTCATAAACATCCTCTGTGCTTTGTCAGTATACTGTACAGTTATATCATCTACACAATCTTTCCTTTCCATTTGCTATGAAACTGTAGGAAATATTGACTTACAATTCTTCAGGGGATCATTTCCTGCTTAATGTTTGAGTTTTATATAATAATTCTGTATTGAAAAGCTGCATTTCTGTTCCAGCACTGCAATACCTTACAGCTCACTGTTACATTACATCTTATGTAACGCAACCCAAGACTCCAAAGACATAACCTCTAGCTCCCACATTTATTTGGAAATACAGATATTTTTTCCAGAGATGGATTTCTGTTTTTGTGTGTTAGACTGTCTCCTGTGAATTTTTCATTTAATCTTTCATTAAAGGTATATGAGTGAAAATATATTTTTTACCAGAAAGTGTTTTCTACCTTTTATGAACTTAAGATACAACACACAGCCTACATTCTTCCCAACACAAAACTGACAACTCCTTTTAAAAAACAGACTTTCGTGGAATATCAATATCAATATCACAGATGCCTTCATATAGGAGTTTGTATATGAACATAGGTGCTAAATCAAAGAAGTGCAGACCCAATCAGAAATTTGTTTTAAAGTCTACTACAAGCTGGAAAATTCAAGTAAAATCCTGATTGGTTGAAAGTGACTATATCCCCAGTGTGGTTTAACATTTATCTTCATAAATCTGCACTATGTTTTGCAAAATCGGGTGTTGGAATCATATGTGAAACAATTTAAAAATTCTGAAATCAACAAATTCAACCAAATACATTTTACTAAAATGTAACTAGTATTCTGTACTTTTTTCTAATTATGTCAATGTTTCTCTAGTTTTCACAATAATTGGCAATAAATGAAGGTATATAGACGCAAATGCAATGTTTAGTTTTCCATATCAGGACTGAAAGTTCAGTTCTGTTACAGCACTGTGCTTGTGAGACAATACAGACCAGGGCAGGAACTATAATATATAACTGTTATGGTACTGACCCAGTTTGCTGCAAAATCACTGTAGCAATATGGATGATACCATATGAACACACAACTGCCACTTAGGGGTCGATTTAAGAATGCACAAGCTCGATGGCACAGTTCCAAAACTCTTGTGTGGTTCCTTCATTTGAAAACCTCGGCTTCCAGCAATTTAGGGTTTTTTCCCAGTTAAGGAAAGTTCGGCTAGTTTTTTGTGTCCCACTTTTTATTTAAAAAGAAAAAAAACTCTTGGGTGTGCGATCCGTTACAAGGAAACCAGTTATCCAAAAAGCTCCAAATTACAATAAGGCCATTTCCCACAGAGTCCATTTAAATCAAATAATTCCAGTTTTTAAAAATAATTTTCTCTTTCTCTGTAATAATAAAACAGTACTTCATCCTAACTAAGATATACGTAATACTTATTGGTGGCGAAAAAGTCCCATTGGGGTAATTTAATGATAAAATGATTTTTAGTAAAGAAATTAGTTTAATTAAGAAATTAGTTTAATTAAGAAATTAAGCGAACAATTAGATGTATACCAAACCTGTCGTTTAAAGAACAACAGGCTTTACGTAAATTACAGAATATGGATGCTCTAGTGATCATGGATAAAAGTATGTATATCTGTGAATCTGAACACAAACTTACTACACCTGGGCATTACAAGCTAATTAGTAAGGATCCGGTGTTTGAGATTCAGGTTGGGATTGAGCACATGGTCACAGAGCCTTATCAGAATGGGTTAATTCCACTAGACATTAAGGAATTTCTAATGGTAGATCATCATCATGTGCCAGTCCTTTACCTGCACCCCAAGGTTCACAAAACACTTATCAATCCCCCGGGTCGTCATACAGTCTCAGGGGTAGGGACTGTTTTAGAACCTTTACTAAGGGTTGAATATCGAGGGTTAATAAACCTTCAAATTCGACCCTCAAAAGTAAAAAAAACCTTAGAAAACTGATGGGGAAGGTCCCCAAAGGCTAACATTGTACCTCGGTAGGTTTAAACTGTCGAAGTATGTAGTCAAAGTTTTTTTTAAAGAGACAGTACTTCGACTATCGAATAGTCGAACGATTTTTAGTTTGAATCGTTCGAAACGAAGTCGAAGGTCGCAGTAGCCTATTCGATGGTCGAAGTACCCAAAAAAATACTGCAAAGTTTTTTTACTTTGAATCCTTCACTCAAGCTTAGTAAATGTGCCCCTAAGCTTCCTTGATGTGAAACTTATTCTGGAGGGAGGAGGTATTGTAACAGAAATGTATCTTAACTGATCGCAACAGTCTGTTACACTCTACTAGCTTTCATAACCCTAAAAGTATTTCAGCAATCCCTAAGGGGCAGTTTTTAAGAGCAAGGAGAATCTCCTCGGATGAGGATAAATATTGGGAAGCTGCTGGTCGGCTCACTAAAAGATTTAAAGAGAAGGGCTATAAAGGTTACAATCTACTAAAAATAGCCAAGGATGTAGGTTGCATCTCTAGGGATGAGTTACTTTCCCAAAAATCCGTACCTAAGCGAGATTCAAGAGTTACTTTATCAGCAGATTTCCCCATGCATATGCTGTTCCCCTGTAATTAAACGGGAAGTAGTGAATCATCCTACAAATGGGAAAAAACTGGATTTGAGATCCTTATGCAACTTGCGAAACTGCGGGGTTGATATATAGTTATTAAAAACAGCACGTCCTGTAAATGAACTTATAAAAGAACAATATCCGCAACTTCAAATCAGGAACATAAAACAGACAAGTTTCCCCACATTTTATTGCTCAAAAACATAGCCAGTCACAGTTAAAATGGCAAGTGCTGGAGGTTGTATGTAAAGCACAAAGAGTAGGTAACTTGTCAAAGCTACTATTACAAAGGGAAGCAAAATGGATTAGAAAAACTTAATTACTTGCATCCTGATGGTTTGAATGATTACTGGAGTATTAGTAGCTTTCTGTAAGTACTTAACTATGTTATTTGTCTAACGCTGTGTTAACCTTTTGAAAATTTCTTTGAAAAAAAATATACTTCAGAAGGATTAGAATTAGATAGTTCCCTTTATAATTAGATTGTAACAATCTTATGTGAAGCAAATTGAGCTCTAGGCAGGCCGTTTGCAGTGCCAGGTTGACTGTTTTCCTGAGGATAAAGACTTTTTTCTCTATGATCTACTTGGATGGACTATTTATTATGCTGAAAGACGTATGTGCACATCTCTGGGACTAGTGGTTTCAATTGTCTTTTATATATACTTGAATATGGCTAGGCTAAAAAATTACCCTTGGCAGTGGCCACAACCCCTTTACACACTAATTGGGGGTGGGGTACAGTGTTTTAATTTCTATGTGGTATTTCTGTTAATACTTGAAAAAAGAGGTCTCTGCTTGAAACATGTAGTGGATTAATAAAAGCACAACTTTTGCAGCAATGTACTACTTTTCAAACTAATAAGAAAAGTTACAGCTGCACAGTCCTTATACAAAAATCCAGTAAGTATGTTCGTTGGATGAGTAATAAAAAGTACCTCACCCGCTAACGAAAATGACCTGGGTGTAAAAACCCCAGGTCAGGCACATAAACGCAAACTGCAATGTGAAGTCACTGATGGATAAGGGAATAAGCACTTACCCGACGTCTCAGGTGGTCCGGGTGCATCGCCCCAAACCCGTAGCCAAGGGTGTATGCACTGTAGAAGTATGAAGAAAATCAGCGAGCACTCCGGAAGCCTCTTGTGGTAAGTAAAATTCAGCTTTATTTCTAATACATTAAAACCATTACATCCTGACGCGTTTCGTATCTAGGCGATACGTAGTCATAGGCATTTACTACGTTTGACTAAGTTCTTATCCACGGTTATTTCTATGAATTGAGGCTTCATTGGATGGAGTTGGTGGAGAATGGACTAAAGTCATTGAATACTGTTCTATATTGTTATTATTAGTCACTTTTGTTTTTTCAGAGGGCAGAATAGAAGATATTCAAATCAAGTGATATAAAAGAGAATTAAAGGGGTGATCAGACAATGCAACATGAAATACACAAACATCTCACAGTATATTTACCTGTATACAAATAATACGTTCACTTACCGCCAACTTTACATCCCCTCATTTTAAGTTTTCTAACATTTTACATTCTTTGTAGTAGTCCCACCAATATATCACACAATACATGTCCCTTATTTTAAGTTTTCTTGCATTCTATACCATTTTTTCTGGTCCCCTGAAAAACATTGGGGTTCTACTTTATAGGTGACAATTTGTAAAAACCAGAGCAGAGCAATAACCGCAACAGACGCATAGAAGTTTCCCAGCCCTGTCTGGTCTCAATTCTGGGCGTGCCCAATCCAATATCTGGGCAAGGCTGCTGCTTATAATTGGTATCAGAGAGGAACTGTGCCACTGTGACAGAATGTATTGTTATAAAGATAGCTAAAACCTCCCTCCCTCCAGGTCTACTTATGTTGTAAATGTCTAAATTACAGTTCTATTTTTTAAAGGGATCCTGTCATCGGAAAACATGTTTTTTTTCAAAACGCATCAGTTAATAGTGCTACTCCAGCAGAATTCTGCATTGAAATCCATTTCTCAAAAGAGCAAACAAATTTTTTTATATTCAATTTTGAAATCTGACATGGGGCTAGACATCTTGTCAATTTCCCAGCTGCCCCTGGTCATTCTCCTTTTTTTTCTTTGTATTTTCTATTAAGCTCTGTTTTATCTAATTTTATGGGTTTTTTATGGGATGAAATTGATGTTTTTGAAAGCCTAGCTTTGACAGAAAGGTTTCATTTGGATATGATTTAAGATTTATGGACATACATTTGCTACAATTCCCCAAAAGGGGAATATTACAGCTTTATTTAACGTCAAAATGGTCTAGAGGGAGCATTACAATTTGGTTCAGTTCAGACCTGAGAAAATCCAAGTATTTCCCAGGGAACAATGAAGAAATTGACATTGTCCATACTCTGCTACCCAGCAAACATGCTTAGAATGCTATTAAAATAAAAAGATTTTTGTGATATTTTACTGCTTGTTGAAAACAATGGTTTCAGTTTTATTTGCTACTGATCAAAAACGTGTTAAATTTTACTGCACAAAAATGTTCTATTACAACAACACCATTTACATCTCTCCGACTTTCACTTCTTAAAGCTTTATAAAATATAAAACAATGTAGAATATTTTTATACAGAGAATAAATTGTAGACTGAAAATTATTGTGTGGCAAATTTTGGGCCAATTAAACTTTGTAAAAATGTAAATTCTTATTATAAGGGGAGGGGAAACAATTTGATGATCCCAAATGTCCATCTGTGGCACTCACTTCCCCAAACAGACAACTGTATGGTGAATGGGAAACTGAACGTTTTAAAAGGTGAGGGTCACAGAGACAATGAAATTCAAACTTTGCATGTTTAGTAAATTAGTGGCATGGCAGAGAAGTGGTTGATAAAATGCATGAACCTGGCACTGCTAGTCATTATGAACTGGGGCATAACAGGATGATGATGGGAAAGTGAATTAGAATTTTGGTGACATCTGGGGGCAGATTTATCAAAGGTCAAAATGAATTTTCGAATTAAAAAACGTTGAATTTCGAAGTAATTTTTGGGTACTTTGACCATCGAATAGGCCAAATTCGACTTTGATTCGAATTGAAAAACCTTTGAAAATTCAAAAATCAAAGTACTGTCTTTTTAAAAACTTCAACTTCGACACTTCGCCACCAAAAAACCTGCCTAATTGTTGTTTAGCCTATGGGGGACCTCCTAGAACCCATCTGAGGCTTTTGGACAAGTTTTGGATTGAAACGAACGATTCAAAGGATTTCATTGTGCGATCTAACGATTTTAATTTTAAGGAAAAAACCTTTGACTTCGACTATAGTACTACACCTATTCAATGGTCAAAAAAAAAAGTTTTGGAAAAAGTTTTTTCAATTCAAAATTCGACCGTTGATAAATCTGCCCCCTGGTGTGATGATGTTAGTATTGTAGAAAAAGGTGAAATTAGCATGAATGAAGAATGAATGTCTTGGACAAATTTAGTTTAAAGGATACGGAAAGATCTTCTAACTTGGGGTTGCCAAAAGTTAGGCAACCCCAAGTGATTGCATGTACTAACCTGAAAGAAAAGGTATTGGAAATCATAAGATCTAATTAATTAGTCAAGTACATCTAGAAAATAAAATGCATCTAGGAAAAAGTCTATGAAGCTTCACTGTAGAGGAACCTCAACAATCCAAAAAACCAAGGCAGGATAATGTTTAATGGAAAGAAACTGTCAAAAAGATCTGAGATTAGGATTATTAGTAAGACTTTTGCAGTTATCAGGTTATTGGTGAGTAGTCTTAGAACATATTTGGTGGAATGTTGCTGATGAAAAAACTATTACAGTACTAAAGTACAATAAAAAAAATATAATTATAGAGAAGGCAGGTCAATCATATCAATTTAAGTTTAGGAGCTCAGAGATGACGTGAAGAGCAGACAAAACAGAAGACTGGACAGCAATAGCACTTTACTCCCTGTTAGTAAATAAGTCCTTCTGTGTCTTTACAGTTTCAGAGTTGTTATGGTATAAAAAAGCATGGCAACTTTTTTTTTTATCCAAAAACTTTCTGCATAACCAATAGATACAAACTCATAAATAAAAGACAAAATGTAAGATTTTTTTGGGGAAATATAATAGGTATCACAGGCTATGAGATAATGTTTGGTATTCCTGTTGTAATTTTGCTTAGTATTTAAAGGGCATGTAAAGTCTAAAATAGAATAAGGCTAGAAATGCTATATTTTGTATACTAAATATAAACATGAATTTACTGCACCACAAGCCTAATCAAACAAATAATTTATGCTTTCAAAGTTGGCTACAGGGGGTCACCATCTTGTAACTTTGTTAAACATCTTTGCAAGACTAAGACTGTGCACATGCTCAGTGTGGTCTGGGCTGCTTAGGGATCGTCATAAATAAAGCTGCTTGAGTTCTGCATGGCTGGGAAGTAAGGCGGGGGCTCCCCCTGCTGTTCATAAGTATGATTGTTTCCCTGCTCAGCAGTTAGGGACCATCTGACAATTCCTATCCACAGGATATATAATTTTGTATTATTTATCTTTCTATTCAGAATGTCTCTTATTCACCTTTCAGTCTTTCATTCAAAGACCGACTTAGTAAACTGGACTTGAACAAAAAGATAGCTGCTGACATTCCGAACTAGAAAGTTGAACAAGGTGCTAAATAATTAAAAAAAAAACATAAACAATTAAGACCAATTGCAAATTATCTCAGAACATCACTCTCTACATCATACTAAATTGAAATTTAAAGGGGAACTGCAGCGCTATATTCCATATAAAAAAGAATGATAAGTCTCTCAACAGACATATCAAGATACATTCACAAAAAAAATATTTTGAAAAGCAGATACATTTAGTTTAAAATATGCATAAGAAAAAAAAGAGAGAATGCACAGCAGATGACAAATTAATTAATCCCTAAATAAATCTGAATATGTGTGTTTTGTTTTTTCTTTTTCATCTAATATCTGATCAGTTGTGTGATATAACTTCATAATGGTCTGGTAAATGGGTAGCTAAACTACATACGTTAATCAATTTTGGAGGTCAAAGTCAGCATTTGGTTAGTAGACCTGTTAACAACAACCAATAAACAAAATTATTATAATTAACAGTGGCTTTCATTCTATTGCTCACGCCAATAGCGCTAAGGCCACATTCACATTTGGATAACTCGTTGCTTTTAAGAACTTCCCTTGGTTACAATTCACATAACACAAATGCAACAGCTTGATGAATTATTGTTTATATAAACACAGTTGGCAGCTACTAATTAAATAATTATAAAAGCACAGAAGATGCAGTATCCCACTAGAAACCTAATAAAGACCAATCTGTCGGTCGGACACATTGAAGGCTAAGGCAATAGTTAACTGCTCCATAGAAATGCAAGGCATGTAATACAGGAATCTAATTCACTGCAGCATACACCATGCCTTCAATGTGTTTACTGCCTAGGCAGTGTTTACTTCCTAGACAATAAACAACATTTGAATATACACACCGAAAAATAGCATTCCATAATTGCCTGCTCTATGTATGAAAAAAAAATCTGAAGGGTTCATAATAGATTTCAAGACAGTAAAGTGAATATTATATGGTTTGCTAATTAATGAACTGTTGATGTAACAGGGAATGCATATGAAACTTTGCAAATACTAGGGATGCACCGATTCCACTCTTTTGGGATTTGGCCAAATCCTCAATTCCTACTGAACTGAATCTGAATCTAAATTGGCTGCTGAAAGAGCTAAAAGACAAATTTTAAAAAAAAAATGAATTTCCTTGTTTGGGTGACAAAAAGTCATGTGACATTAAGGATACAGTTTGGGCCGCCACTTGGATTCAGCCGATTCAGTCTTGCTGAAAAAGGCTGAATCCCATTCCCAAACTAAATAGTTGGATGGATTCTGTGCATCCCTAGCAAAAAAGTGCCAGTTATTGTATATGAATTAACTGTGTCAGCAGAGGTAGTAGATGTGGACAATGGGAAGAAATCTTTAAGAAATGTAACAGAAACGACACAAGAAGAGCAACCTGTTCTTTTCCCATGGAACACTCCAAATCTAAAATCATCAAACACTGGAACATATTGATCCTTCTGTTCTCAATCTATCACCTACAATTTGCCTCCATCTTTATAGTCATATCCGAATTCCCCCGCCCACATCTTTCTGATGTTATCACGGAATCTTTTAGCTTTTCCACATTAACAGCTTGTGTTCTTCTAGTAATTTGCCCAGGAATGAAAAAAGTGACCAAGCTGTTGCTGAATGGTAGACATTCATAACATTGGCATCGCTTTTGGAACGCTCCAATGTAAAAATGACTTGAAGGCATCATAAATTCAATGACCGCAAATAATTAGGAATTACAAATTGCAAATTATATTAAAACTACTTGCAACTGTATTTGCTATTAAAAGTATGTCTCTGTACTTTGCTGCTACATATATTGAACCTATGTTAAAGCAGTCATCACTCCTCCAGCCAAGAATTAATTTCCCACAAATGGGAAGAAAGGGGAATAAACAATTGAACAACAGTCAGCCATTTAGCCCTTTAATAAATATGCTTAGCTGTGTTACTAGGAAAGACCAGTGTCTAACTAGAAGGACAGTCTCCTCCAGCAATCCAACAACACAAGCTAAAATACAATTAATCTCATACAGAGGAAGGAAAAAACTTAATAGCCTTGTATGGGTATGTATAACTTAAGAGTTCAAACAGGTTTGATTTAAGTCTATTTTACCATAGCTGTGGGGATATACTGTAGATGTTCTTCAAAGGCATACATCACTGTATGAACAGAGCTCCTCTGAGTGCTCTGAGGGGCATCCAGGTTTATATCCTTGACACTTGAAGATGATCATTACGGACAACACTGAAATTCTTTCCTCTGTATCATACTTGTAGATGAAAGGATCCAGTTTGCCTTTCTTGCTATTTTAGTTTATGCAATGTTTTCTTTATCTAGAGGTGGCAATTAGACTGTAGCAATCTGACTTTCACTAGATTTCAATCAAATCAAACCGACAAGCCGTAGCATTCACCAGACAGTACAAGGACTGCAGATACTAGACTGGACTTTTAAATTGTACAATGCAGAAGAAAGACAAAATTAGATGTATTGTTGCATGACATTTCAGTTGCATACCTTTTGATTATAAGTTCTTGCAAGTCGGGCCCTTTAAAGGAGAAGGAAAGTTAAAACTAAGTAACCTTATCAGAAAGGTCCTCCTACATATACCAGTAAACCCTCAAAGTAATACTGCTCAGAGTCTTCTGTTAAAAGCAGCATTTCTTTCCTTCTATTGTGAACACATGAACTTCTGTAGCAGACTTCCTGCCTTCAGCTTAAACCTCCTTGCCCTGGTCGTGAGCATGCTCAGTTTGCTCCTCTCTCCCCCTCCCTTCTCTGCTGTAATCTGAGCCCAGAGCTATAAGTGAGCAGGAAGTGATGTCACACCAAGCTAATATGGCAGCTAAACAAACAAACAGAGAGTTTCTAGAGCTTTTTACTCAGGTATGGTAAAACATTCTACAGAATAAATATAGTGTTATAGCTTGCACTATTGCAGCTAATCTATTGGCAATAAAATGCCTCCGTAGCTTTCCTTCTCCTTTAAGCAGAGTTTTTGCAAGACTCACATTTGTTACTGTAAATTAATGATGATGATGATACAGTATTTACCAAACACCAGAAAATAAACATATTTGCAACTTTGTTTTGCTCTATATTCAGTTTCTTCTGTTGATTGTCTCCCTTTTAATGACTTTAATTTGCTGTTCTCATTGCTGCATAATACATAGACAAAGGGCAAGATGTGTGATAGCCTAACCACTGTTTTGATTGCACCCTTTCAGGTGAACATCATTTATTTTTGAGGTCTCCTTGCCTTTAAACATTTACCTCCCTTAGAGTTTTCCACATTTTATTGTGTTGGAAATTAGTCTGTGTGCAAAATATATTTTATTCTGACACAAAAGTTAACCCGAAAAAAAACAGACATTTGAGGATTGATTCCCTCCCTGAGTCTGAATGACCAACATACCTCTTAACAGCCTTTAGGTATTGGAAAATGTTGAGTATTTTACCACCGCAAGCTTTGGTCAGCAGTTTGCTGATCATTGGTGTTTAGTTGGTAGACAATGGCTGCTGGAAAGTATGCTGTGGCATCAATGTTTATAGAAATTTTCTCTCCCTGAATCAGTAGGGATGGCAGATACATTGGATAGCTTTAAGATACAATTAGATGGCTTTTTAGTAAGTGAGGGAATACAGGGTTATTTAAGATAGCTCATAGTACAAGTTGATCCAGGAACTGGTCCAATTGCCATCTTGGAGTCGTGAAGTATTTTTCCCCCTCTGAGGCAAATTGGAGAGGCTTCAAATGGGTTGTTTTTTTTGCAGTTAGGCAGGTTATATATAGACATAGGTTGAATTTAATGAACGTGTGTCTTTTTTCAGCCTAACTTACTGGGGGTCATTTATAAAGTTCGCGCAACGCATATTTATTCGAAAATGGTTGTTCTCCACATGATTTTTCCTGAACGCTAATATATTGCACTGCTCTGCCAGTCTTTCCGTTTTTTGCAAAATGGCATTGTGAATACATTTTCGCAATTGAGACGGATGTTTGCGCGAGTGCGCCCACTGTGCCAGGTTGCATTTTTTTTATAATTGTTAGAAAATACCATGAGTCTGTAGTTATCCTAGTAATACTCCAATCTGCAAAACTGAATGGCCAGTGTTCACTCTGCTGCTTTCCTAAAGCTATTAAAGGCCCATAACTGGTTTATATTATGAGAGATGGGACGATAACAACAAAAAAATCTGGGTGGTAACCATTCAATTCACCTGGACTATACTTATCATATAAAAGCATTTTCATGTTTAGACCCTCAAATTGATCCCGTCAAATCAATATATAACCTGAATCTGCAGTGGATGGCATGCAAAATATGGTATAAATAACCACTGAACTAATATTAAATAATGCATCTAATAATAACGTCTAATGCAAGTTAGCTTTGATTCTGCCTTATTCTCCAAACTATCTCGGTCCCCACCCACACTCTCTATCTTCTTCCTCCCTGTTCTCTCCTTCTCATCTCTTATCCCTCTGTTCTCTCTGCCATTTTTATATTCAGTGTACTCCATGGCTAGCCACATCATAATCTGCTATTATTTTCACTGGTCTCCTGGCTGAGAAAGAAACATGCTCTTTGCTCCTCCTGACAAAGTGCTCACAGCTCCATGCTAACTAGATGGAGCAGCTTGCTGGCAAGACAGAAGCAACACTGATTAATTCTTCCTTGCAAGCAGGCAAGGCACAGTCACACCACTGGAAAGCATCACACATTTTTGGTGGTTATGATATTACAAATACTGCAAGTACTGCACATGGTGGAGCTGCTATCCTGCCTTTCTAGATTAGGTGATAACAACTGTAATTGCTCCAAAGTAGCATATATACAGTTCTTCGCAAAATAGCTTTAAATATATGCAATGTACAGTCAGTCTCTGTTCCAGAATGTTAAAATTCTTTCCTGTTCCATAATGCAACAAATTAATTTGGAGCTTGAAGACAATGAAGAGATAATGTGAAATGCTCAGAAATAAGCCAGTCATTGTCTGTGTAAGTGTATAGTGATAGCATAGCTGAAAATATTGCAACAGAAAGAGTATAGACAGGGGAGTAAGTCTGGGGGCCACTCCCCTGTCCAGAAACCAGAAGAGCATTTGTTTGCTATATGTTGGAGCAATGTAGTACGTAGTATGGTACAAATATAATTCATTTTATGTATAATCTTATGTATTACTGTGCCATGACTAATAATAAAGGCAAATGACTAACATTAACATACAGATACAAAAACATACAAAAGCCCATTCAAATGAACCTACAGCTTGTACTGTAAATATTTGAACAGGTTACAATATTGATTGGAAAAGCTGAGATAATTGACGTAATCTTTGTGGTTGTGGATTTAAACACATGCCTCAGTTCTCCTCTAGAAACGGGAGGAGCGCTGACAAAATAATGACTCAGGGGGTGCACATACTGTAACTTTCACACTGAAACAGGAACCCCCAAAATGTGCTGGCCTAGAGAAGTGTTTGTAGCACAATGTATATTAAGGAGTAGGGCAAATGATCTGGCAAAAAAAGAGCATTTGTGCTGTTTAGTCACTGATATCTGCTACATGCAAAGTTCTGCAACCTTTATACAGGTACAGATATGGGACCTGTTATCCAGAATGCTTGGGAACTGGGGTTTTCCAGATAAGGGACCTGGATTTCCATTTAAGTCTAATAAAAATAATTAAAAACCCAATAGGCTGGGCTCAAGTACAAGGTACTGTTTTCTTTTTACAGAGAAACGGGGAATATTGTTTAAAGATTTAAATTATTTGATTCAAAGAAAGCCTATGGGAGACGATCTTCCTGTAATTAGGAACTTTCTGGATAACGGGTTTCCAGATAACTGATCCCATACCTGTACTACGAATTGCTCCATTAATGAAGCCACTTTGTCACAAATCTGTCTTTGTGCAGTAATATTTGCAAGTAATGTAAGTGTTGATGAATGCACTCTTTATATAATGCATGTTCAGAATTTATTTTTATTCTTTAGGTTCACAGAGAAGCTCACTTCTCATACAAATTGCACATTTGCCCTGTTCGGACCCTCCTAAATGCTCTGAAGAGATTGATGTCAATTTAGCTAGAAACACCCAATCATCAATCAGCACATACAAACACAGTCACGCGTGGTGGAATAATGGTTGTACTATTGTCACTGTATTAAAATCCGGTTAAAATCCCAGGGTGCCTGCAGTTTCTGACCTTGGGCAGGTCACTGTGCCAAAATGATTTGGCACTTTCTGAGAGAGAGAGAGAGAGAGAGAGAGAGAGAGAGAGAGAGAGAGAGAGAGAGAGAGATCTGATCTTAATAACTGTCACATACAGTCCTGTGCACATGATAGCTATAAATAAAATAATCTAAATGGAAAGACAGTGCATACTGTATATATATATATATATATATATATATATATATATATATATATATATATATATATATATATATATATATATATATATATATATATATATATATATATATATATATAAACCAGATACTTTATATGTTGGTCTTTAACATTATACCAGTATAGGCACAACATCATTCACATTTGAGACAGCCCCCCACAAAATGTAGTAAAAGAACTCCAGTATTGTCCCTGCTTCATATTCTATGTAAATGTAAAAATAAATTAAAAATAATGACCAGGGCTACACAAATGTATAACAATAGCCCTTGACCTAACATCACCCTTGCTAGTTTTAACCCTGTCTATAAGCTCATTTTACATATACTCCTCTCCATTGTGACTTTTAATCCCCCGAATATCTACAGTATTTTATTGAATTCCTGCACGTTCCCCTGTTTTCAGTGGTCTTATATAAACTCCTACTGCTACAGCACTTCATAACAATAATGTTTAGTATACAATCAGGCTACATCATTCTTTTTTACTCACAGTTACAATAATGTAACAATCCAAAGGAGTGATTGTGCAAGCACTGCGATTTTCTAAACACCCTCCATGAAAAATGCAAATCAAAGCATTTAAAGCCGCCTTTAATCCCATTTGGGCTCATCACTGCTTTTAACAGTAAATGCCAAGCTGCGGTTTCAGAATTACACATCCTGTTGCTTTAAAAATCTGGACACAAGTAACATGCCGACCAATATACAAGTCTCTGGTGCCATCTAGCCATTATAGCTCCTCACTGGCATTATTAGCAGTGCCAAAAGCAAAATCTGGAAATGATATTGAGATTCTTTTCCTAGAGCACAGAATTAGTTTAGATATGAAAAATACATTTATTTATTACATGCAGCAGCTCTGAGCTTGAATAACTAATGTAGTGTAACCTTGCAATTTCATTTTACATATTAAACAATTCCCTTTTATTGGTTTCTCTCAGATAAACCTTTTGATCTGCGGCTAATAAAATGGGTAAGTTAGTGCCAAATCATATTGCAAAGTTGTAAATCAGCTTTTGAACGTAAACATGCTGGAACTTACTGTAGAAAACATATTCCGTGTAACTGGACCACATCTTGTCATCGGTGTATTGATTAACAAATGAAGCTGTCACTGAGGAATTGCAGGCCACCATGAGGAATCCAGACTCTGATAGCAAGTCAAAGGCTCTTTCTAGATGCTTGAATTTTAGATAAAACCTGGAAGTGTACTTTTCTGGAGCTCTGTCTGGGTCCCTGCTTTCATTTAACGTATCCCCAAAAACCTCTTTGGCGAGAGAGATTCTCCCACAGACCAAAATTCTTGGAACTCTTCGAAACTTTGCATCTGCTTGGCTTTCCCTCCCCATGGTGCATGATCCTCGGTACCCTACTGTGACGAAGCCCCATTTCCGGTCTGAAGGCATTAGTGATGCAGATGGGCATATTCGGGTTTCGCTTCCTTGAGAGGCTTCCTCATAATCAGTGTGGCAGTAATCATCTGGGCTCTGCTTGACTTCTTCAGGTATTAAGAGTTTTGCCAAATCGGGAAGCTGGAAGTACTCCGCTTCTCTTTTCAATCGTCCTCTTTCAGGGAAGTGGTCCGGCAAGACTACCTGCCTGTCCCTGAGAAAATCAAGAACATAACGGAATAGAAAGCCATCTCGGTCAATAAAGAAGCGGCCCTTGGCATCCTTGGCCAAATCATTGATGGAATCCCTTTTGGAAGTGAACATTTTCCACAGCAGGGAATGTGGTATACTTGTCAAGGTGGCATGGCGGGTGAAATAAACCTGTCCACCAACATTCAGCTCTACCACCTCAGGGAACGACTGCAGAATAGTCCCTTGGTCTCTGGGTGGAGCGTAAGTCCTACAGTTACCACTCAGAGCCATTGTGCTTTTAGATAAATACGGCAGAATGCAAAGCTTTCATGAAGTATTAAAACAGAAATAAAAAAGAGGAGCAAGGATGACAGAGGTCCGAATGTTTTCTTTCCCACTCTGGCTTTGTATTCATGAAGTCCGTCGTACACAAGCAACAATGTTCTTTTTTTTTTTTTTCCTTTGAAGACTGATTCCACTTGAGCAATCACTTGCTAAATAGCTTCAAGTGTAGCATCACACAGCACCACAGAGGCACTATTGAAGCAAGGTCATGTAGCAAGTCTAGCAAACTAATATCTGATGAGGGGAAAAAAAGAAAGAAATAAAGTTAAGAGAAAGCACAGGCTGCCATTGAGTAATTGCGAGTATACATGGAGTGGCTTATTCATGGAGTGGCTTATTCATGGGGTGGCTAATTTGGGACATGCATTTACTTTTATATTAAAGCTGCATTTTTTTGTTTTTTCTTCTGCAATGTAATGCAAAATGCTGCAGCTTAATCACTGTTTGCTATTTTAAAATCAATCCAGTAATACTTATGCAGCAAAGCAGCAATTTTTAATAACGAGTACATCTAAGATAATGAGTATGAGTTAAAGAATTCCAACTATACCTGAGCTGCATAATCCAATTACACAGGAAAAAAAATCCAGTTCTGTATAAGGACAGAGTAGAATGGAGTTCAGTGGAGGGCTGAGAAGTCTAGGAAAGTTGCAGGTAAGCAGTTGCAGCGTAGAAGTCTCAGGTATATGAGTCAGCAAGCAAAGGCAAGCTCGGAATAGGGCATGCTTGATAGGAGAGCACAAAACTGAAGAGATCTCTGGCTACAGATGGGATGCTGCTGGCTTCTATATGCCTTGCACAAAACTCAGAATCTCAGCAACCAGCCTGCTTCAAGCAAGATGTGCATAGGCTTTGCCAAGTCCAGAGAAAAAAACAGAAATGGTAGCATAGTTCCAAGCAGGCTGAGAGAATGAGGGTGAGAGAGCGGCAAGAGAGCAGAGCAGCCTGCAGTAGCTTGTCTCCAGCTCTGGGAGCCTTCCTGCTCTGATGCTGAGCCTGCTCCGGCTGCTATAAGCTGGGTGGATCTCCAGTCCCAGAGCTGTTCAGAGAGGCTGTTGTTTAAGCAGTGCAGGGAAGAAACCATCCAGGGAAATAGCTATTACATCATCTTAAAGGAGTAAAGCTGTGGGAAAAAAAACTAGAGTAAGAGCAGAGAATGCATCAGTGTATCTCTTGTATTTAGATAAGTTAAATAAGGTTAAAATATTTCTGCAAAAAAAAAAATCTCCTGCAGACCAGTTTATTATCCCCTCCCATCGATCGTTAACCCTACAAAACCCTTTGTTAAAATTGTCACACTGAGCGTTGCTCCCAACTGTTTTTACAAATTACAGCAATTACGGACGCCGCTTCCTTTCATGTTCCCAGAATTATCTATTCCAGTGTGAATACAAATCTGACACGTGACACCCATTTCTGCCACAAGTTTTGGATGTCGTTAACCCTTAGAGGGAGGGGGGCAGCCATACAATATAAAATATAAATTTTCCGCACCCTTTTTTTTTTTAGTTATTCAGCGCTAGAAATATTATGCTAGAGCTGGCTTACCAACACTCTGCATTGTTCTTTGTGGATTTGCCTGTTCCACATTCATTTATCTCAATGTAAACTTCGTACTCTCAGGAACCTGCTGATTTAATTTATTTCTGCTGTGTATATATATATATATATAATATGTAATTTTTTTTTTTATGGGTATGGGACTGGTTATCCAGAAATCTCCAAATTACGGAGAGGTCATCTCCCATAGGCTTCATTTTAATCAAATAATTCACATTTTTAAGACTGGTTTCCCTTTTTATTTGTAACAATAAATAGTAGTTTGTACTTGATTCTAAATATGATATATTTAATCCTTATTCGGGAGAAAACAATCCTACTGGCTTTATTTAATGCTTCAATTATTTTTTTTATCTATATTACAGAAAGATCCCTTATCTGGAAAACCCCAGGTCCCCAGCATTCTGGGATTTCATTTTACTTTCTTTATAACGATAATATAGTATATTAAAGGAATGTTTAAAAACTCAATCAAAGAGCTGGAGGTTTCGGCTCCACCGCCTGCATGTGCCTGTATCCACCCAGTTAGAATGTAAGCACTAAAGGACAGAAACCGCTTCCTTCTCTGCGTTTTTACAACTTGCCACTTATTATTTGTCCTCCTTGTACTTTTCTATACTGTAAATCTGTACAGTTGGTGTATACTAGTAGTCCTATAGATACATAGATAGTATAGATACATGCATACCTTGGAGCGTGAACACATGCCGCACCTCATTCCATTACTAAGCAGATCTAGTGTAGACACACAGTCCTTGAAGAATCTTCAACAGACACTAGTGTCAATGGTCACAAAAAATATATATACGTGTGAGTATTGTGGTTTTATAGCCCCTGGAATATGCATGTTTTTCTTTAATAAATACATTCATATCATGTTAAATATTGATGAGATTGTTGCAATCTTAAAAGAGAAGATGTTTATTGCAGCTGTCGTTTAAGACAATAGATTTTGTTTTATACTTTTAAATCATATCTAACATATGTGGCTTCCTGCTTGATAGGACTGTCTGACCACCATGATATGTGTATTATGACTGGCCTAGAAAGGTCTGCTGTTTTACTTCAGTGGAAAAAGTTTGATAAAGCAGTGAGACATGCTATCAAATAAAGGCAGTAGCAAAAATATGTATAGAAATTTAGGAATATTTATTAGGACATGCATCGCCTAATGCATTTCATGCCAAATCGGCACTTACTCATGGGGGCAAATTTACTAAAGGGTGCTGGCGTAAATTCGCTAGCGAAGTGGACCTACTCTAGCGCTACCTCGCACCCTTACGCCAGGCTAAGTTTCTCTCAGACGAAGGGTTGTAACTACGCTAATTCACTAAGCTGCATAACGCAACCTCTTCGGAGGTAAGTAAATTTGCCCAATAGGCTCTTATTCTTCGCCTTAAATCCAATTCAGATTGGGCTGAATCCTAGTGAATGAACAAACCAAATCTGAACCCTTAAATTCACTGTATTTTTGACCACTGGACAACTGAATATGTCAATATTTGTTCTTATGTGTGGTCCAGATTCACTTCAGGATTTGGGCAAAGCTTTTGTGATGGTATTTTTCATTCATTCAGGACTACAATAAGCTGCCAGCAGCCCAATAGTCATTAGTAACCAGCAGCCCAATATTCATTAGTAACCAGCAGCCCCAATATTCATTAGTAACCAGCAGCCCAATATTCATTAGTAACCAGCAGCCCAATATTCATTAGTAACCAACAGCCCAATATTCATTAGTAACCAACAGCCCAATATTCATTAGTAACCAGCAGTCCAATATTCATTAGTAACCAGCAGTCCAATATTCATTAGTAACCAGCAGTCCAATATTCATTAGTAACAAGCAGCCCAGTATTCATTAGTAACCAGCAGCCCAATATTCATTAGTAACCAGCAGCCCAATATTCATTAGTAACCAACAGCCCAATATTCATTAGTAACCAGCAGTCCAATATTCATTAGTAACCAGCAGCCCGATATTCATTAGTAACCAGCAGCCCAATAGTCATTAGTAACAAGCAGCCCAGTATTCATTAGTAACCAGCAGCCCAATATTCATTAGTAACCAGCAGCCCAATAGTCATTAGTAACAAGCCGCCCAGTATTCATTAGTAACCAGCAGCCCAATATTCATTAGTAACCAGCAGCCCAATATTCATTAGTAACCAGCAGCCCAATATTCATTAGTAACCAGCAGCCCAATATTCATTAGTAACCAGCAGCCCAATATTCATTAGTAACCAGCAGCCCAATATTCATTAGTAACCAGCAGCCCAATATTCATTAGTAACCAACAGCCCAATATTCATTAGTAACCAACAGCCCAATATTCATTAGTAACCAGCAGTCCAATATTCATTAGTAACCAGCAGTCCAATATTCATTAGTAACCAGCAGTCCAATATTCATTAGTAACCAACAGCCCAATATTCATTAGTAACAAGCCGCCCAGTATTCATTAGTAACCAGCAGCCCAATATTCATTAGTAACCAGCAGCCCAATATTCATTAGTAACCAACAGCCCAATATTCATTAGTAACCAGCAGTCCAATATTCATTAGTAACCAACAGCCCAATATTCATTAGTAACCAGCAGTCCAATATTCATTAGTAACCAGCAGCCCGATATTCATTAGTAACCAGCAGCCCAATAGTCATTAGTAACAAGCAGCCCAGTATTCATTAGTAACCAGCAGCCCAATATTCATTAGTAACCAGCAGCCCAATAGTCATTAGTAACAAGCCGCCCAGTATTCATTAGTAACCAGCAGCCCCAATATTCATTAGTAACCAGCAGCCCAATATTCATTAGTAACCAGCAGCCCAATATTCATTAGTAACCAGCAGCCCAATATTCATTAGTAACCAGCAGCCCAATATTCATTAGTAACCAGCAGCCCAATATTCATTAGTAACCAGCAGCCCAATATTCATTAGTAACCAACAGCCCAATATTCATTAGTAACCAACAGCCCAATATTCATTAGTAACCAGCAGTCCAATATTCATTAGTTACCAGCAGTCCAATATTCATTAGTAACCAGCAGTCCAATATTCATTAGTAACCAACAGCCCAATATTCATTAGTAACAAGCCGCCCAGTATTCATTAGTAACCAGCAGCCCAATATTCATTAGTAACCAGCAGCCCAATATTCATTAGTAACCAACAGCCCAATATTCATTAGTAACCAGCAGTCCAATATTCATTAGTAACCAGCAGCCCGATATTCATTAGTAACCAGCAGCCCAATAGTCATTAGTAACAAGCAGCCCAGTATTCATTAGTAACCAGCAGCCCAATATTCATTAGTAACCAGCAGCCCAATAGTCATTAGTAACAAGCCGCCCAGTATTCATTAGTAACCAGCAGCCCAATATTCATTAGTAACCAGCAGCCCAATATTCATTAGTAACCAGCAGCCCAATATTCATTAGTAACCAGCAGCCCAATATTCATTAGTAACCAGCAGCCAATATTCATTAGTAACCAGCAGCCCAATATTCATTAGTAACCAGCAGCCCAATATTCATTAGTAACCAGCAGCCCAATATTCAATAGTAACCAGCAGCCCAATATTCATTAGTAACCAGCAGCCCAATATTCATTAGTAACCAGCAGTCCAATATTCATTAGTAACCAACAGCCTAATATTCATTAGTAATCAGCAGTCCAATATTCATTAGTAACCAGCAGCCCAATATTCATTAGTAACCAGCAGCCCAGTATTCATTAGTAACCAGCAGCCCAATATTCATTAGTAACCAGCAGCCCAATAGTCATTAGTAACAAGCCGCCCAGTATTCATTAGTAACCAGCAGCCCAATATTCATTAGTAACCAGCAGCCCAATATTCATTAGTAACCAGCAGCCCAATATTCATTAGTAACCAGCAGTCCAATATTCATTAGTAACCAACAGCCCAATATTCATTAGTAACCAGCAGTCCAATATTCATTAGTAACCAGCAGCCCAATATTCATTAGTAACCAGCAGCCCAATAGTCATTAGTAACAAGCAGCCCAGTATTCATTAGTAACCAGCAGCCCAATATTCATTAGTAACCAGCAGCCCAATAGTCATTAGTAACAAGCCGCCCAGTATTCATTAGTAACCAGCAGCCCAATATTCATTAGTAACCAGCAGCCCAATATTCATTAGTAACCAGCAGCCCAATATTCATTAGTAACCAGCAGCCCAATATTCATTAGTAACCAGCAGCCCAATATTCATTAGAACCAGCAGCCCAATATTCATTAGTAACCAGCAGCCCAATATTCATTAGTAACCAGCAGCCCAATATTCATTAGTAACCAGCAGCCCAATATTCAATAGTAACCAGCAGCCCAATATTCATTAGTAACCAGCAGCCCAATATTCATTAGTAACCAGCAGTCCAATATTCATTAGTAACCAACAGCCTAATATTCATTAGTAATCAGCAGTCCAATATTCATTAGTAACCAGCAGCCCAATATTCATTAGTAACCAACAGCCTAATATTCATTAGTAATCAGCAGTCCAATATTCATTAGTAACCAGCAGCCCAATATTCATTAGTAACCAGCAGTCCAATATTCATTAGTAACCAGCAGCCCAATATTCATTAGTAACCAGCAGCCCAATAGTCATTAGTAACAAGCAGCCCAGTATTCATTAGTAACCAGCAGCCCAATATTCATTAGTAACCAGCAGTCCAATATTCATTAGTAACCAGCAGTCCAATATTCATTAGTAACCAGCAGTCCAATATTCATTAGTAACCAGCAGTCCAATATTCATTAGTAACCAGCAGTCCAATATTCATTAGTAACCAGCAGTCCAATATTCATTAGTAACCAGCAGCCCAATATTCATTAGTAACCAGCAGCCCAATATTCAATAGTAACCAGCAGCCCAATATTCATTAGTAACCAGCAGCCCAATATTCATTAGTAACCAGCAGTCCAATATTCATTAGTAACCAACAGCCTAATATTCATTAGTAATCAGCAGTCCAATATTCATTAGTAACCAGCAGTCCAATATTCATTAGTAACCAGCAGCCCAATATTCATTAGTAACCAGCAGCCCAATAGTCATTAGTAACAAGCAGCCCAGTATTCATTAGTAACCAGCAGCCCAATATTCATTAGTAACCAGCAGCCCAATAGTCATTAGTAACAAGCCGCCCAGTATTCATTAGTAACCAGCAGCCCAATATTCATTAGTAACCAGCAGCCCAATATTCATTAGTAACCAGCAGCCCAATATTCATTAGTAACCAGCAGTCCAATATTCATTAGTAACCAACAGCCCAATATTCATTAGTAACCAGCAGTCCAATATTCATTAGTAACCAGCAGCCCAATATTCATTAGTAACCAGCAGCCCAATAGTCATTAGTAACAAGCAGCCCAGTATTCATTAGTAACCAGCAGCCCAATATTCATTAGTAACCAGCAGTCCAATATTCATTAGTAACCAGCAGTCCAATATTCATTAGTAACCAGCAGCCCAATATTCATTAGTAACCAGCAGCCCAATAGTCATTAGTTACAAGCCGCCCAGTATTCATTAGTAACCAGCAGTCCAATATTCATTAGTAACCAGCAGTCCAATATTCATTAGTAACCAGCAGTCCAATATTCATTAGTAACCAGCAGTCCAATATTCATTAGTAACCAGCAGTCCAATATTCATTAGTAACCAGCAGTCCAATATTCATTAGTAACCAGCAGCCCAATAGTCATTAGTAACCAGCAGCCCAATAGTCATTAGTAACAAACTGCCCAGTATTCATTAGTAACCAGCAGCCCAATAGTCATTAGTAACAAGCCGCCTAATATTCATTAGTAACCAGCAGCCCAATAGTCATTAGTAACAGGCAGCCTAGTATTCATAGGTATCCAACAGCACAATATTCATAGGCAGTGGGCAGCCCAGTATTCATAGGTAGTGAGCAGCCCAGTATTCATAATTAGTCAACATAATGAGGGGAGCATGATGCATAGCCTGACATGCCCTAGTTTGATTCCAACCAGGACATTATTTGCAAGACGTACGGTATGTTCTCTCTGGGTCTACCTGGATTTCTCCCCATTATTTAAAAGCATACAGGCAGGTTAATTGACTCCTAATGAAAATGACCCTATTCAATGTGTTGCATGAATGTGATAGGGAAATGTTATTGGAAGCTCAATTGTGAAATGATAGCATAGATGAACAATCTCTGTACAGCCCTGAAGAATAATTGAGTGCAATATAAATTTTACATTATAATAATACTGTACATTCTGCAGATAAATAAGTGCCAGTGGCACCATTCGGTGAAGCTGTAATGTGCCAGTAAGTATTTACTTACTTATAAGCATTCTGCTCAATAATACTTTTTAGAAAATATTCCGCTTCTGTTTCGGAGACTTCTCAACCCCGTTTCCCATTATATTGTTTAATATGCAAAAACATTTATCTTACAGAATATACCAAAAACAGATATTGTTATAGTGGTATAGTATTATTATGGTATTTTAGCTTCTGTTATATCAGTGACTTCATGTTCATTCATTTCAAATCATCCCAAAACAACTAAACTTCATTCATGCAAAACCCCAGGAACTGCCAGCATGAGGAAATCTCTCATTAAAATTTGTTTTTCTAACAAATGCAGGAAAAAGCCTGCTGACAGCTAATAAAACCCACAAATATGCTCCATTGGCTTAACATGACATAAACTATGCAAGCATCCTTTTCCGCGGCCTGAGGTTTAGTGAGTCTACCAGTAATCTTTCATGGAAGGAATCTTAATGTATGTAAGTCATGAAGACATTAAACTAGTCAGTGAGAGAGTGTGTCTTGGCTCAGACAACATATAATGCCCATAATGCTGCGGTAAATATTTAAAACAAGCTGCTCTTTTGCAATGAGCAAGCATAAGCACTACTGTTGCCATTCAGATGGAAACCTATTTGGCTATAATGGTTCTCTTTCATTGTCTTAAATGTCAGCTAAGCCTTCAAGGTTTCAGAACAATGTTCTAAAAAATAAAAACCTGATAAAGTGAGGAATTGACAAATGAGTATAGTATGGGGGGGAGTATTTGGTCAGTTGCCCACCTGGAACATAATCAAGAGCTGCGTAGGAGCTCACCTGCAACTTCCATGGGATATCAATTCAATACAATAGAATGCTCAAACAGAGAAGCTAAAAGTTTTATATTGTTGGATATCCCTTCCAGTTAAAATAACTACAACATACTATTGCCTTATAAAGGTTCATAAATAGGAGCACTTCTAATTCTGCAAGGCAGTGGTCCCCAACCAGTGGCTCGGGAGCAACATGTTGCTCTCCAACCCCTTGGATGTTGCTCTCCAAACCCTTGGATGTTTCTCCCAGTGGCCTCAAAGCAGGTGCTTATTTTTGCCATAAATGCAAGGTTTAGTTGCATAAAAAACATTTCTACTGCCAGAGTCTCCTGGATGCTGCAAGTCCACATAGTAGCGGCCAATACCCAATCACAGCCCTTATTATCCCCAGGGACCTTTTGCATGATTATGTTGCTCTCCAACATTATTTTACACTTGAATAAGAGTTTCCATAACCCACGAACACTGGATGCGATCCCTAAGGGACAATTTATGAGAGCCAAGAAGATAGCATCCAGTGAAGTGGGTTATAAACATGCAAGTAGCGATCTGACAGAAAGGTTTCTGCAAAGGGGATACCCCAAAGGTAAACTTAAAGCAGTGGTAGAAGAGGTGAAAGGGATGGACCGTGCTGCTTTATTACAGCCCAAACAAAAGCAGGGTGAGACGGATAGATTAACCTTCGTAAGTACATACGACAAAAGGAGTAAGAAGGTAGAAAAGATAGTGAAACAATATTGGCCACTTCTGCAAACTGATGCTATCTTCGGAAAAGTTTTTTCGAATCCCCCGCGGTTCTCGTATAAAAAGGGTAAGTCAATAAGAGACACATTATGTGCCATTTCAAGAGTGGATAATAGCAATACTGTGTTTAAAGGTACACCAAAAGTAGGCACATACCCGTGCATGAATTGCAACTGTTGCAATTCCATTATAAAAGGACCTTGTATAAATCATCCCATTACAGGTGAGGTAATCAAACTAAAGTCATACGCCACATGTAAAACCAGCCACGTAATTTATGCTCTGAAATGTCCCTGCGGGAAAATGTACGTAGGGAAGACAATAAGGTCTGTCAGTACTAGGATAAAAGAGCATAAAGGCAATATACGCAATTTTAAAAATGATACCTATACTGACACTCCTGTAGCCAGACATTTTGATACTGTAAAACATAATGTATGTCAGCTAAAGTGGATAGTGTTAGAGACAGTAGCAAAACCCAGTAGAGGAGGTGATCATAACTTGATACTATTGCAGAGGGAGGCAAGATGGATAAAGCGCTTGGATAGTGCTTATCCGAAAGGGTTAAATGAGCAGTGCAATTTATCATGTTTTCTTTAATAGTAATGGCTTGTCGTCCTTTGTTCCCAGGAATTATAACTAGATTCCAAGTTGTAATGACATGGAACTCCTGCTGCATTTACATATGGGTGAGTCCATTCAATCAGGAGTCTTTATATATATATATCGTTTATTTTTGAATTGGTAACTATAATATTGCAACCTTGTTGCTAAGAAAGATAATATATACATAGAAGCCAGTGATAGGAAATAATTACAGAATGTCTTAGAATAGCAACATACGTTGCGAGATTAGAAGGTACTGTTAAATTGATATAATAGAAGTGCTAAATTGATACAACATAAAGATTTCAAGTGAATTGGATAGGCTAATGGCAATTTCCTTGTTTTTACAGGTCTTTTACAGGTTAGGCGGATTGAGCAGTAACCTGGTTTTAACATTATGTTTCAGTGGGATTTCAACATGTATTATATGAAATAATGTGTGTCACTTTTAATAGCTAGATGAATTGGGTCACAATAAGTTTTTACAATATTTATTAGAGATCATATTTTGTAATTTTACACTTTGTGAGAGGCTTTTATAAATTTGTAAAATCTCTATTATGCACTTTAAGATGTATATCACTGATAGTTAATGAAAAAAGTTTTATCTATGATGAACTGTGTGTAGCCATATGGGAGTTATAATTGCACAATGCATTTTAAGATGTATATCACTAAATAGTTAATGAAAAAGTTTTATCCATGATGAACTGTGTGCAGCCATATGGGAGTTATAGTTGCACAATGCACTTTAAGATGTATATCACTAAATAGTTAATGAAAAAGTTTTATCCATGATGAACTGTGTGCAGCCATATGGGAGTTATAGTTGCACAATGCACTTTAAGATGTATAACACTAAATAGTTAATGGAAAACTTTTACCCATACTGCACTGCTGGTAGTCACATGAGATTATAAATGATTGTTTTTGGTTGTTCCTTTTTACACTTGATAAAGGGCGTGGGCCCGAAACATGTTGTGTAACTCATTATCCCAATAAAGAACTTTGCAGACAAGTTGCTGCCCTGGATTTGTTCCACAACTACTGAATGCATTGAACTATTGGGTATTACACACAGAATACCTGTGGAAGAAGCCAACAAAGAAATTCGGTGAGCTTGCTCTGAATACTATATTTGCATTATTTTACACTTGAATGTGGCTCATGGGTAAAAAGGTTGGGGACCCCTGCTGTAAGGTGTACTGAAATCTTCTTTTGGATGATAAAGCAGGAAAATAGTGATTATTGATCTCTGTTGACCTTGCAGCAATTCAAGATAATGGGATGGGGGTCTCCTGGGGATAGACTACTATACAGCCCCTACATACAAAAGCAAATCAAAGTCTATTAGTTTGGCAACAGCTGGTATGCAGATAGTTTTACTTTCAGGCTGTTCCACCCTTTTTTGTAGATGGTTTAGGCCCATGCCTGTCTGGCTCTAAATCATCTCTGTAAGAGCTTTTAAACACAGGTAGCATGGCCACTTTTCCCCTTTAACATAGGCTACATTTTAAATCCACATACTGCTTGGCTAATTAGCATTAGAATCATAAGAATAGAGGGTTATGTTTGGAATAGACAAAAATGGGCTTAGCTGCAGTTTAAAAAAACATATAAATACTATATATGTGATCCAGTAGCGCTGATATATATGTGATCCAGTAGCGCTGAACAAAGTTAAATAAATAGTTAAAATTACACTCACAAGCATTCCAAATAAAATGGCAATAAAATCAAAAGCAGTTCCCGCAAACGCAATGGGAAAATGCAGACAAAACGTCCAGGTTTACAAGCCCTGCACGCAGGTGGTATTTTGTGCATTTAAAAATGCATGCTGAGCATGTAAAAATTCATATGCAACGGGGATCACTGTACACCTCATGAAACCAATGTAAATGAGGGGGGAAAAAAACTGAAAAAAATAATATAGTGTAGTATCTCAAATAGCAATCACACCCATCGTGTTCAAAGGATCATCAGGGATTAGGGTAGTATCAATACCCACACTAGAAAATTCTAGTGGTCAATTATACTCACAAGAGCACAAATGATAAAGGCGTTAATCAAAGTACAGGTACTCGATCACCAGTTGCGATCGTCTTAACGCTGGGTTTCTCTCTCTGGGCAGATTTACTAAAGGGCGAAGTAACTAACGCTAGCGAAAATTCACCAGTGTGACGTCATCTTGTTACTTCACCGATTTACTAATGGTCGCTGGTGTAACTTCACTAGCGAAAGAGATAGACTCTAGCAGTACTTCGCTCCCTAATGCCTGGCACTTGCGCCAGACTTGCCTTCGCCACCTCAGACCAGCCGAAGTGCAATATAGTAGATAGGACGCAAATAGTATAGTAGATAAGTCCCAAAAAACGCTAGCATCTTTTCTTTTTTCAGGGTGATAGGCTAAAAATAGTGTTACATTTTTTTGGGGTAACCCGTTTCCCCCCTACATTTCCTAACATATGGCACATAAACTATACACTGGGCTCATGTGTAGGGCAATATAACAACTTTATTTTATTTTAAGGTTTCCCAGCTTGTGTAGTGTAATGTATTGGCTGCAACATATACGTCCATTCAACTTTAACTTCCTGCCGTAACAAATTAGGCAACGCTAGCACAACTTCGCTTCGATTGCCGCAGTAGCGCTAGCGCAACTGGATTTAAGTGAATTAGAGTTGTCCTGGTGCATCTACGCCTGTCAAATTGTTGCGATGTGAGCGAAGCCGTTCCTGGCGAGTTTTCTGGAGGTTCTGGGTCTACTGCACCAGTATCTGCTTCCAAATCTCTCGCTTCCGCATGTGCTCATAACTGACGCGTTTCGCCGAAAGGCTTCCTCCAAGAGAGGACACGCTCTTGGAAGAAGCCTTTTGGCGAAATGCGAGAGGTGCTAATAGAGAAACACGGCGTGATTGTGGGAACTGCTTTTGATTTTATTGCCGGTTTATCTGAAACGCTTGTGCGTGTAATTTTAACTGTTTATTAAACTTTGTTCAACGCTCCTGCACATGTCACTTTTTAATGCCCACATAAGGAGTTAAGAAGATCGCAAGTGGTGAACTCATTTGTGCTCTTGTGAGTATAATCGACCACTAGAACACCACCATTTTTTAGCGTGGGTATTGATATTACCCTAATCCCTCTTATTCACATACAACTGCTGCACGTGTGATGCTTTAATATTCACCTTGCTATCCACATCTATTAGTTGGAGCACACTGATCAAAGCTCCTTTGAACACGATGGGTGTGAACGCTATTTGAGATACTACACTATATTATTTTTTCAGTTTTTTCCCCCTTTCTTGAGGTGTACAGCGATCCCCATTGGATATTGTTTTATCGAAGGTTGAAGAAAGACTTATTAGATCACTGGACTGGGGAACACTGGGTTTGATGTCATTGTTATGTAAAAATTCATTTATAGGGGCATATTTATCAGAGTGTGAAATTAGAGCTCACCCCAGAAAAACTCAACTGCATTATATTCATTCCTATGGGATTTCTAGAAGCGTATTTAACAAATAGAGAATTCTACCTTTCACCCACTGAAAAATATATTTCTAAAAATCCCTTAGGAATAAATAAAAAGTGGATGAGTTATTCTGTGGTGAGCTCTAATTTCACACTCTGATTAACCTGCCCCATTGCGTTTATCTGTTATTTTAAATACTACTTGGGGGCTGATTTACTAATGCTTGAAATCCGGTACCAAAATCACGAGTGAGAACCTAAACTCACATGTGGTTCCTGCATCATCTGGCTTCTTGCTGCTGATTTTAAAAAATTAAAAGCACGTGTATATAGAGGCAGATTGTGATAGAAGCAGCTCCTTGATTGTATTTATGTCGTATCAAACCTGCATTTCAAACACACACATCAAACACACAAAAGAATGACAGTGTCTAAGAGCCCTTTCTGCAGCAGATCTGCAGTGCAATTACCTGGCTTAGACAAAATTAACCATTTGGTCCTCTGACAATCCACTGCAGCCCGGATCATGCACCATAAATCTACCCATCTCTGCACATTTCTAGTCCACTGATACAGGAATGTGTTTTCTAAGCACTGGGTCACAAAAGTTAGTATGCATTCTGTGTTTCCTACACTCACTGACTTATGGGTACACAAAAAATACTGACATGTAGGACGATGTACGAGTGTTTGCAAAGATTCAAATACTTAAAGGGTAACGTGGGCGTGGGCGAAATTTCGCCAGTGAAGGAGATAGACTCTAGCGGTACTTTGCTCTCTTACGCCTGGTGACTTTGCGCTCTGACAAATAGACGTAACTACGCAAATTCACTAAGATGCGGATTTTACTGAACGTTAACTCTTGCGCCAGACTTGCCTTCACCACCTCGGACCAGGCGAAGTGCAATAGAGTAGATAGGAGTTGAAAATGTTTCTAAGTCCCAAAAAACGCTAGAGTCTGAAAAATAGCGTACATTTTTTTGGGAGTAACCGGCTTCCCCCCTACATTTCCATATGGCACATAATCTATACACTAGGCTCATGGCAATATAACTTTATTTTATTAAGGTTTCCCGGGCTTGTGTAGTGTAATGTATTTGCTGCAACATATATGCCCATTAAACTTTAACTTCTCGCAGTATGCAAATTAGCCAACGCTAGCGCATCTTCGCTTCACTTGGTGCAGTAACGCTAAAGCAACTTCGCCAGCGTTTGGCGTCCTGGATGCAACTTCGGATTTTAGTGAAATAGTGGTGTCCTGGCGAATCTACGCCTTGCGAAGTGTTGCGTTGTGAGCGCAGGCGTCGCTGGCGAATTTTCAGAGGTTAGTGAATTTGCCCCATAAGCCTGTAACAGGGTCAGATTGGGCCTGTGGGACAACAGAAAAAAACACTGTGGGCCCATGCCGACCTAGGCCTGCTCCCTATCGAGACTTTTGGCGTCCCACCTCAACCGCAAGTAAATTCAAAATTAACGCAATGAAACATCATGTGACATAACATAACACAATGTAGCTCAGGGAGGCAGGAGGGGCGGTGGATGTGAAGATGGGCAAACAGCATCTGGGGTGAGGGGCCCCTGAAGAGCTACCCCTGGTAGGAACTAAACACCCCAGTCCGACACTGCTCTATAACTGCACTGCCCCACCCATAGTGTGTAATACTGCTGTATCAGCACCGTCCATTCCCCACATGCAGAAAAATCTCTCAAAAATGGCCAAGGTTCCTCAACAGATTTAAAGCAGGAGCACCACATCTAGGATATAGAGGGCACCAAATGCACCGGCAGTGTAGGAAGTAGATTGGCTGGTTGATGCCAGACTTGTTGTAAAAGTACTGCAGGTTCAGAAAGGGACAGTTTTGAATCATTCTACGTCTGTGGCATTTTTATTATTATTATTATTATCTCCACCCAGAATAATGGAATAACAAGGCAGCAAATGTGATGCGCCTATATTTTGCAGCAAACGTATAATGGGTTCTTTTTCTTTAAACACTGATCAATATTATTGAGAATGATAAAAAGATTTAGACAAGGAGCACTAGTGCCCAGTTACTGCATTATCCTCTGAGTCTTTCTTTTGCAATTAAGTGAATGATAGTAGGAGGGGTCAAAATATGCAGAATGGTAGTAGCTATTAAAAGTAGCTGATAACATTAGAAACACAATGTTTAGCTGATAGTGATATGCTGGGGGTTGCAGTGCAACAAAAACTATTGGGTTGTAGATACGGTATTCCTGAATATCTAACAGCATATTTATTCAGTCGATACATACTGATAAGAAGATACCATTTTAGCTTCTATTCGAGTTCAGCTCTGTGCAAAAATGCAAGATTTGCAAGTAGCAAAAAATAGTGTAAGTTGGCAATAGGTGGCATTTTGGCCTATTTTGACTACAGTGGCGGATGTATGTTAACCCAGGGATCTGTTTCAATAAAACGTCCTGTGATCTGAGAAACTGAAATTTCATATGCCAATGCAGAATTTCAGAATATGGTGAAGCAGCAGATGAGGAAGGGACAGAAGCCACATCTCATTTTTAATTCTCGTCAGATTTGGTTGTGTTGTTGGCCAAGCAAAAGAAACAATAGCATTTTGTTGTCCCTTGGTATGGCCAAGCATATGTTATCAGTCTGTTTGGCCAATGGTTCGATTGGTCAGATACCTTGGAGGGTCAGTCAGCACATGAGCACCTTAGGACTGCAGTTGTGGTTGAACAAAAATGGACACAGTTATTGTGATATATGAAATTTATAAAAGGTACATGGTACAAAGACATTTCCCTAAAGGTGCACCCAATGCTGGTGCAAGTGTGCCTGTTGATGCCAAGGAACCTTGGCAGGAATTTACTGCCACCTTCAAGCTGGTGGACTGTAGTCTCTGCCAATACATTCAGCAGGCTTGGTCTAAGCAATCATGTACAGATGCCAAGCTCGAGAACTTGGAACATCAAATTGTTAGGGACAGTGCATTCTGGGTAAAAAAACACAAAAAGTTGCATCCAAAACTGCACTTTACACACAGTCATAACTTTTTGCATGGATAATGACTCGTATGCAGAATTGGCTCCAGTATATCCAATGACAGTATATTGTTGCCAGATAACCCCCACTGTGAGTGGCGAGTTCCCCCTAAGTGCTCAATGAGGTAAAGTGAAAACTCTGGTCTCCTGCACTGAAAACCTTCAAGCCTTCAATCAGAGCCACGTCTTAACCTCTGTTTAAAATATAAATTAGTAGTATCTATTGTTCAACTGATAAAATGAAGGTGTGATAAATTAAAAAGGACCAACACGAAGACAGAAAACAACAGTTTTGCTATCCCCAAGTACAGATACAGTTTTGGGAAAGGCAGAATAAATTGTTTAAAGTAACATGTCATTTTCCTGACTGATTATAATAAAGACAGGAGATTCCCCCGTGGCCCAAGAGTATTTCTCCATCCTGAGCTGTCTGCTGATATTGAAGATAACTCTAATTAATTTGAACAGAGAAAAAAAGTTGTCCTTGCACACTACTTTAATTAGCAAGTTATTTGGGAAGACACAGGGAAGAATTTTGATGGCTGTAACACTTCCTTCTGTCAAAATTAAATGTAATTGTACTAAGCCTTGAAGGCAAAGGATGTCAAATTATTAGGCAACATAAATATATTATACAAAAATTGGAAAGACTGGCAGAGAAATTAGTATGGTCAAAATAAAATCTAAAACTTCCTATCCATTAACTGAATTTCCTTTGAGTACTACAACAAATTAAAACACAAGGTAAAGTGCCATATTTTAATATATACTGTGCACTCATATTCACTCATTCAACTTTATGTGTCCCCTGTACATACATCATATAGGTCCACAAACACACACATTCACTTATTTTAAATTCAGTCACATTGTTTTGACTCTTTTGGGAATTTGACCATACATTATCTATAAAAATGATCTTTGTAACCATATCTATACATATGTTTGCTTTAAAACAGCTATTATCCCCTCGTAGTTGTGTTTTCTGTTTGGGGACATTACTTCATGTACGCTATTTATTTTACTGGTGCAATGACATTATGGAATTCTTACACACAGTCATTTAATTAATATAATAAAGCTAAAAGCATGAAAAACTCTATTTCAGAGTACATCTTAGACTCCATTTACTCTGTGGGGCAGTAGATATACTGTTAGTTCAGCTGTATTTGTGAGTCTAAAAAGCGTACAATGCTATACTACTATTTGGAAATGTTATGAATATTACAAAAGATCTATCTGCTATAGCTGCATTTTGGAAAAAAAAAAAACATTGCCCAAGAAATGTTTCTGTACATATGTAGCATGTGGATTGCCATTTGTTCCAATTACTGTATAACCTTAGCATACCCTATATGGCCAAAAGTATGTGAAGACCCCTTTTAATGTTTAGAATTGGCTATTTAAAGAAGAACGAAAGCTCCAAATCCAAGGGTGGATGTTAGGGCACCCCCTTCATTTTGTAATGACTTACCTGATGCGGTGCTCCTGTTAGCAGAAAACGGCACTGGCCGAGGGCACTAGCAATAACCAGCTTCTTTCTTTCTTTCTTTCTTCATGAGGTTGAGCATGCACAATGGAATTAAAAGCAGGACTTTAACAAAAAAGCTGGCTATTTTGCTCTACTGTGCATGTGTCGGCCACTGGATTTTGAAGAGAGAAGAAGGAAGGAAGAGGAAAGTTCACTTACAAATGCCCAGGGCCGGTGTAGTTTTCTGCTAACATGAGCAACAGCCTGTGGTATCAGGTAAGTCACTACAATCCTTAGGGTTGCCATTTGGATTTCAGTTTTCCTTTAATCAATGGTGAATATTATAGAGATACATAGCCAGGGAACCTGGGAACAGGAGTAGTTCTGGAAATTAAAGGAGACATTGCCGACACAGCTGCCACTAAATCTTACAATGGCATTTTTGACATTTTTCTTTTCTATGGAATCAGTTTAGGGAAAGCCCTATCCTCGTCCAACAGGATAATAACCCAGTTAACAAAATAAGGTCCATACAGAGTTGGTTTGCTGTGATGGGAGCAGGAGAACTTGACTTGAGCTAGCACAAAGCTCTGATCTCAACCTTTATGAATCCCTGTGGAATGAATGGGAATGCTGATGTGAGTCTGGCCTGATCCCCAACATCAGTGCCCAACCTATGAATGAAAGCAACTGCCACCATCTATGTTCCAATATCTAGTGGAAAGGCTTCCTAGAAGAACAGAGGATAAAGACTGTTATAACAACAAAGAAAGGATCAACTTTCTCTCTTTGGTTTGGCAATGAGGTGTTGCACAAGCAGGTATCAAAATAGTTTTGCCTGTATTGTGTATGTTGTACTTCTTGCTTTCTCACTAATTTGGTGATAGCATACACTTATAGAGCTATTAGACAGAAAGCTCTTTACAATCCAGGGCCACGATATTAAAGGAATTGTTCAGTGTAAAAATAAAAACTGGGTAAATAGATAGACTGTGCAAAATAAAAAATGTTTCTAATATAGTTAGTTAGCCAAAAATGTAATGTATAAAAACTGGAGTGATTTGATGTATAACATGTCAGTCAGAACACTACTTTTCAGCTCTCTTGGTTTACACTGACTGGTTACCCTGGTTACGAGGCAGTAACCAATCAGAGACTTGAGGGAGGGCCACATGGGTCATATCTGTTGCTTTTGAATCTGAGCTGAATGCTGAGGATCAATTACAAACTCACTGAACAGAAATGTCCCATGTGGCCCCCCTTCAAGTCGCTGACTAACTCAGAGTTAGAGAGCTGAAAAGCAGGAAGTTGGATTCTGGCTGTTTTATTAGACATCTGTTCACTCCAGCCTTTATATAATACATTTTTGGCTAACTAACTGTATTAGAAACATTTTGCACAGCCTATCCATTACATTTTTATTTTCACACTGAACTATTCCTTTAATGTGAATATTATTTTTGCATTAATATCATCCAGATTATATTGTAAAGGGAGGTAATAGAGAAAGTTGGAATAAGTGGGAATAAGGAGGGAGGCAGCATGGTTTGCACCAAAGCATCAGTTTAGTAATTTTGTTAGCAGCCATTAATAATAATTATTAGCAATAATAATTTAGTGTAAATTACATTTAGAATGACATTCAAATAAGGTAAACATTGAACATTTTTCATCCAGAGCAGGATTCTCAATTCATTGTGATCATGGAATTCACTACTCTTTACAGTACTTTATATATATATATATATATATATATATATATATATATATATATATATATATATATATATATATATATATATATATATATATATATGTAAAAGGAAAGAACATTATAATACAACGTTAAATACAGTAAACTGTAACTAAGTAATCACCATTTGTTTTCAAACCCTATACAAGTATGCATTAAGCTTTGAGAGTGCATGCTTCATTTAGTAACATAAAACCATTCAGGGATTAAATGTTTTATGCTAAAGTTTTATAGCCGGGAAAGTACCGGCTAAAACATAAGCTTGACTGTTAACATATTGGAAGAAACTGAATAAAGTGCTGCGTGTTCCAAGGAAATACTGCATTTTAAATGTTACATGGAACATATCTCATATCTGACAAAAGACATGCTTTGTAGCATGTCTGGTGGCACTTTCTCCAAAATGAAAAAGGTAAAATATTAATAAGGTGTTTTGAAAAGGTAGGAATAGGTAGTAGGCCAAGTAAAAAAATGTATAGACATAGGGGCAAATTTACTTACTTCCGAATTTGCGCCAGCATTGCCTTCGCTGCACTTCGCCAGGCGTATATTCGCCAGGGCTGCGCAAATTCATGAAGATCCGAAGTTGCGCACAAGTTACCAATCGTTTGTGAAGTTGCGCTAGCGATGTTACGATCAGCGGTTCGAAGTTACGCTAGTGATCTGAAATTTGCATACAGCGCCAAATAGAAGTTTGAATGGACGTGTATGCTGCAGCAAATAAATAACACTACACAAGCCAAAATTATATAGAGGTGTTATAATGCCCTACACATGTGCCCACAGTATAGGTTAGGTGCCATATGTTATCAAATGTAGGGGGGAAGGTGGGCACCCTAAAAAAAAATGTCCATCTTTTTCAGCCTATCATCCTTTAAAAAGTAAAAAACGCCAGCGTTTTTTGGGGACTTGTTTATATTTTTTATATCTTTTTTATCTGGAACGATCTATTTCCTATGACGGACGAATGGCTAGTGTCAGAGGGTCTATATCTATTATGTGAAACCCCCAATCCTCTGTTACGAACGCCAGGCCCAAGACAGGGATGGACTATAAGGGTAAATGGTCAACTGTGGACAATGGTCACTCATATAACTTATACTAGCCCATACAAATAAATAATCTCCACTCTGTTACTTAGATTCCAGAGTGTCAGCATAGTGTCAGCATGTCTCTTGGGGCCCCTTTTGCAGAAGTGTTGCTCAATAGCTCTCTGTACCACAATGACTATGTTTAGCCAACAGATGTTTACGAGGCTGTGGACAGTTGGAACCAGAAAACTCTTATGTTGCAAAACTGCACATCTTACAGGAATGTATAAATGTATGTGCCAGTAAGTCTCCTCTCCAGACCATGTATGGTATTTCCATGTATTTCCATGGTATTTCACAATTACTGTAAATGCCTTCTGAAAGCTATATAATGCTTGGACCAAGAGGTTTGTCCTTGCGTGACATTCTGTGTGTTACTCCAACAGCTTACCCAGACAAAAACTGTTATGTTATACTGAATAAATTGCCTGACTATTACTAAAGGTTTTTCCTTTACTACGTTTTGTCTTACACAAGGTCAAAATGGGACTAATAAAAATACCATCAAACTTAGAAAACTTTTTTTTTTTTCAAACTCCTATCTAGTCTATTGCACTTCGCCTGGTCTGACCTGGCAAAGTAAACTCTGGCAAAAGAGGTAACGTTCTTTACTCCTAATGGATAAATAACATGAAAGAGCAAGTCTGTCTTATGTATTAAAATTGCACCTGGTGCTGGACATTTATCACAAGGAAACCCTGTACAAAGCAAGAAAAGATATCTGGAGAGCTTTGCATCCTACGTATATAAGTGGGTGCTAATGTGTACATTTGCTACCCCTCCTAAATGCAGAGCTGCACACGCAGGCACAGGTGAAACTCCTTAACCCAACCCTAACAGGAGGCACAACTAATATTGGGGTTAATGCATCATAGCCAAAAACGATGGCACTTCAAGATTGTTTTTGTTACCTTGGCCCACAACACAGATATATTAGCTCTTTTTTGAACTTCAGGTGTGAATTTCATTTTTCTGTGTTTTAAAATTACTTCAAGCTTTAACATGCTTTAAATTAATTAAATTATAAGCACAACATGATACATAGTTACATATTTAAATTGGGTTGAAAAAAGACAAAGTCCATCAAGTTCAACCC
The DNA here is from genome assembly GCF_017654675.1 of Xenopus laevis. Taxonomy (NCBI): domain Eukaryota; kingdom Metazoa; phylum Chordata; class Amphibia; order Anura; family Pipidae; genus Xenopus; species Xenopus laevis. The sequence goes on from NC_054376.1 coordinate 108,221,035, forward strand.
CTCCAAATGAAAACCCAGCGTCCATACACACACCCCTCCCTACTTTCACATAAATTCTATATACCCATATCTATACTAACTATAGAGTTTAGTATCACAATAGCCTTTGATATTATGTCTGTCCAAAAAATCATCCAAGCCATTCTTAAAGGCATTAACTGAATCAGCATCACAACATCACCCGGCAGTGCATTCCACAACCTCACTGTCCTGACTGTGAAGAACCACCTACGTTGCTTCAAATGAAAGTTCTTTTCTTCTAGTCTAAAGGGGTGGCCTCTGGTACGGTGATCCACTTTATGGGTAAAAAGGTCCCCTGCTATTTGTCTATAATGTCCTCTAATGTACTTGTAAAGTGTAATCATGTCTCCTTGCAAGTGCCTTTTTTCCAGAGAAAACAACCCCAACCTTGACAGTCTAACCTCATAATTTAAGTCTTCCATCCCTCTAACCAGTTTAGTTGCACTTAGTCTCTGCACTCTCTCCAGCTCATTTATATCCCTCTTAAGGACTGGAGTCCAAAACTGCACTGCATACTCCAGATGAGGCATCACCAGGGACCTATAAAGAGGAATAATTATGTTTTCATCCTTGAGTTAATGCCATTTTTATGCAAGACAGAACTTTATTTGCTTTAGTAGCCACAGAATGACACTGCCCAGAATTAGACAACTTGTTTTATACAAAAAACCCTAGATCCTTCTCATTTAAAGGAGAAGGAAAGGTTAAAACTAAGTAAGCCTTATCAGAAAGGTCCATCTACATATACCAGTAAACCCCCAAAGTAATGCTGCTCTGAGTCCCCTATCAAAAGAAACACCACATTTCTTTCCTTCTATTGTGTACTCATGGGCTTCTGTATCAGACTTCCTGCCTTCAGCTTAAACCTCATTGCCCTGGGCAAGAGCATGCTCAGTTTGCTCCTCTTCCCCCGCCCCCTACCTTCTCTGCTGTAATCTGAGCCCAGAGCAGGGAGAGACTTAGGCAGGAAGTGATGTCACACCACGTTAATACTGCAGCTCCTATTCTAAACAAACAGAGAGTTTCTAGAGCTTTTTACTCGGGTATGGTAAAACATTCTACAGAATAAATATTGCATTCTAGCTTGCACTATTGCAGCTAATCTATTGGCAATAAAATGACTCCGTAGCTTTCCTTCTCCTTTAAGGAAACTCCCAACACACTGCCATTTAGTGTATAACTTGCATTTATATAATTTTTGCCAAAGTGCATAACCTTGCATTTATCAACATTGAAACTAATTTTCCAGTTTGCTGCCCAGTTTCCCAATTTAGACAAATCACTCTGCAAAGTGGCAGCATCCTGCATGGAACCTATAGTTCTGCACAATTTAGTATCATCTGCAAAAATAGAAACAGTACTTTCAATGCCCACCTCCAGGTCATTAATAAACAAGTTGAAAAGCAAGGGACCTAGTACAGATCCCTGCGGTACTCCACTAACAACACTGGTCCAATTAGAAAATGTTCCATTTACCACCACTCTTTGTAGTCTATCTTTTAGCCAGTTCTCTATCCAGGTACAAATACTATGTTCCAGGCCAACATTCCTTAATTTATCCAGTAACCTTTTGTGTGGCACTGTATCAAATGCTTTAGCAAAGTCTAAGTAAATCACATCCACTGGCATCCCAGAATCGAGGTCTCTACTTACATTCTCATAAAAAGAAATGAAGTTAGTCTGGCAAGATCTTCTACATATGATGATAGTAAGATAACTATGTATGGCTCAGTATTAGGCAATGTTTAAAAGGTTTTAATGTCTCAGGATATTCTGAAAATAAGGGACAGAAACAAAAATGAATAGTGACTTTTTAATCTAGGACTGTGTTGTAATATCAGATTCTGGTCTCTGTCAGTTTAAAAAAAATTGGAGCTTATTTTTAGTGAAATAATCTACATAGTATATACATTTTATCAAATTGTTTTTGACTTAGGGGTTGGCATTCTATCAGCCATGGAAATGAATTGAATCCAACTGCTCAAAGCAGTCGATTCAATTCTGATGAAATGGCACATTTAAAAAAGCCAAAAGGTTATGATTAATGTGGCAGTCCTTTAAACACTTTCCTGAATGAGGTCCGGTTAATATTGTTCTAACAGTCACCTGCTACAGTTCTGGGAATATCCAAAACAGCAAGTAGCCATTCACCTGAAATTGTTATTAACCTAGAGGCATACATTGCTCTTTCCAACAACCTGACTGCCTGTAGTTTATGTTTTATGGATTGAAACCACTATAGAAAAGTAACAACAACATTAAGAAGATTAAAAGAATAAGAAAGGCAAGTGTTCCATTTACGATTATTAGGTACCGAGCTGGGTGCAAAATGGCAGCCAGAAAAGGTGCCTGTGCCTATATGCACTCCTTTAAACTTGTATTTAAAAAAACAGTATTTCTATAACTCTTTTTTGTGTACTAAGTCAACAATTTTTTGAAGCAGATCAGATGCAAACAGCCCAATATATGCCACACTAACATCACTACTACCACTACAACTTCAGCTTTACTTTTACACAGCTGCAAGTTTTGCACCTATGCTAATGAATTTGGTAGTAGTCAGTAGACAATTTTTGCAATTAGTCTGGAACTCTCGGAAAGAATATTGGTTAGAAACATTGTGGATAGTACCCTTTTTGCAATTAATGCTTTTATAAGGTATATAGGTCTTATAAAAAAGACCTATAAAACTGTGTGCTCTTAAGGTAGAGAATTTGAGGATTTAATAAACTTGAATCATTTTTTGAATCATGTATAATGTATCATTATACATTTGTCTGGAAAGGCCTGTCTTGTTTTTATACTGGTCTGTAAATGCAAAAAAAAAAACAAAATTAAATCTGACCGTCTATTTCAAAGCTTTTCTGACATTTTGTGCTTCAGGTCATTTTTAACGTCCAATATTGTGTCCAGGTCGTCCCATAGGTCATACTGTAGTTACATGCACATCAAAACATTAATTTATCTATTGCGGTTTCATCTAGGAGAATGAATCCATCCTTTCGGGGCAACCATCCTTGCCAAGTGAAATTTCACCTGATGAATGGGGTTGCTTTAAAATTGATGCTATCATTTCCTGCTTTCGATAAATGCTGTTGAAACATCCATGTGATGTCAGGCCCCTCTGTTGACAGCTGGCTGGCAAAATGTCATAATTTGTGGGGAAGGTTGAAAAAGGATGCACAATGTGAAATTGCAGCAATGCAAAGTCTACAAATATACACTGTATGCTAAGTCACAATCCTTAGCTAAAGCTGGTGCAAACCTATATATATATATAGTGAATAAAGTATCCCCTCTTGTAAAATATAAGGATATTATAAGTTACCGAGGAGTTTCATGACCATATAAAAACACAAGGCCGAAGGCCGAGTGTTTTTATACAGGTCATGGAACTCCTAGGTAACTTCTAATTTCCTCATATTTTGCAACAAGGGGTACTTTATTTATTATAATACACAAATTTCAGTGAGTCATGTGACAGAAATGACATCAGAACTCACCGTTTATAACTGATGACATCAGAACTCACCGTTTATAAGGATATGATTTACAAGATATTCGTGGCTTTTGTGTATTATATATACAGTATATATACACATTGTTGGCCTGTACATAGTAAAACCCTCTTTGTAAGCTCTAAGCTCACACAGCCGCATCATTTACTAATGACTGCCTTAGGCCATGAGATTCAGCCTTGTCAGCATGTATTTATTCAAATTCAGTTGCTCAGTTGGAAAACATTGCATTTAACACACGTGGAAGTGCCAGCGGACACATGCAGAAACCCATGAGCCAACATGTGCAAATATGTGAAATTTTCCTTCACTTACCCATCACACTGTTCACTTACCCATCACACAGCCATTTAACATGGGCACAGCACAATCTAGTTAAGATGCATAAATATTCTGCTTGTTTGGTAGTAATCCAAAACTGATCAGACTGAACTATGCAAATACTATCAGTTAACTTTACTCATAAAAAATATATTTATTTTTCGTACCTATTTAGAAGAATAAATGGACCTTGCTTTGATGATGGCCTTCTATCTGTTTGCCTCTTATTGGAACTGGGCAGAAGATACACTTTTTGCCTTTGAAAAAATATTACTTCATCTGAGGGAAAATGGATCTATCAAGTGGCTAAACTTTACCACACCTGCTCTTGTGATGGTTTTTTATTTTCTCCAAGCAAGTTTGCATTTGCCAGACTGATACACGAGCTCCATCTATTGTTCATAGTAAAGGCTGCAAGAGACAAACAATTGTATGGTTTGAAAGCTCAAGCTTTGCAGCCAGTTAAATGTGAGTTAGATGAGTGATTAAGCCACTTTGTCTCTCTCAGCATGTTGAATGTGCAGCTGTGAAATGCCTTCAGGACACCGATGTTTAAATGAACCAGAAACAGCAGATATTAAATACTTACATCTGAATGTTATTGGCATAGAGTTTGAAAATTCACTTGGTTGGCAAAGGAAGCTGCTTATTACTATGAGTAAGCTAAAGCTGCAGAAACTTCAGAAGGAATTCACACATAAAAAACGCAAAACTATATATATATATATATATATATATATACCTAAAAAGAGATCAGGTCTTAAAATGGTCAAATAATAATTTATTGTAATTATTGTAAATATAATGGACTAACGTTTTGGCCCCACCAGGGCCTTTCTCAAAGCACCTTTGAGAAATACTGATCGTGCACCCAGGCATACTTATTGCTCTTTTTCGTGAGTTCTGCATCCCTATGAACTATATATATATATATATATATATATATATATATATATATATATATATATATATATATATATATAGTTCATAGGGATGCAGAACTCACGAAAAAGAGCAATAAGTATGCCTGGGTGCACGATCAGTATTTCTCAAAGGTGCTTTGAGAAAGGCCCTGGTGGGGCCAAAACGTTAGTATATATATATATATATGTCTCTATTTTGTTATGAGCATCCTCAGATATTAGATTAGAGACATGTAGAGCAATGTAACATATATAAAAACTTTTATAATATTCCCTCAATACTGTGTAAATGGCGCCAGTGCAGTTACCCATCACAACGATCAGATCTTATTTCTTCTTTGGATTCATTCTTGTAGTAAACTGTTCAATCTAGAGCAATTGGACTTGCTGAGTAATCCTTGAAGATGTTTCACTACTCATCTAAGCAGCTTCTTCAGTTCAACTGACTGGTACAGGAAGTCCTCAGTATATAACTCTTCCAATAATTCAACCACAATGGTGCAATGTAACAGTGGCAAAACTAGATGTCACTGGGCCCCAAAGCAAATTCGAAAACATTGGTAAATTGATCTACTAGTTTGATATACTGATATTGCTTATTATTATTATTTAATTTATTATTAATTAATTAATTAATTACTGGGCGCTCTAAACTCCTGGATGGTCTGCTTCCTCTATAGTTATGCTCCTGAATGTAACTATTCAAAGAGGAGACCACTGAAACCCACAGTGGCTGTGAATGCTGTGAGTTTACTTTGATAGAATAAACAAGGTGCCATGTAGCTCAAAAAGTGTTACTTGTGAGAGTTGCATGAATGGAGGTGTGAATTGTTGTGAAAACTCTGGGGTAAAGATATTAGAACAGCATTGTATGTAGCAGACAGGTTTAGAGATGGGTTCTCCAACTTAACATGAATAGCCTCTTTTATACCTCCTTAAAACCAGCGATCTCCTCTGTCCATAATGTGAACATTGCTATGTTCAAAGGAGTGTCCCTTGTTTTTTTTTGTTTGTGAAGATTCTCATTCATCCAGGTCATGATATGTCTGTAGAAATAGGTAGTGATGGGCGAATTTGGGGCGTTTCGCTTTGCTGAAAAATGGCGAAAAATTCTCGAAATGCCAGCGTCCATTTTTTCACACCAGCAAATTTTCACAGCGGTTTCGCGAATTTATTCGCTGGCGGGGAATCGCAGGAATTCATCGCAAATTCACGCCTGGTGAATAAATTCGCCCATCACTAGAAATAAGTCAAATCAACTGGACTTGCTGAAGACAGTAAGGTTTAATAGTGTCTGTCACATACAATGCTATTTTGGCACCTATCCCTGCACGGTTTAATAACATCTCAAAGCTCGAACCATGCTAATGCAATGAACACCAAACTTCATGACATCCTTGCTGAATATGATAAACAGATTCAGGGTATTTATGCCAGAAAGATCTCACAAGAAAGTATGGTGGATGACTGGTGAAACATCTTCTAGAAAACCACAGCAAGTCCAGCTGTTTGACTTATTTCAACAAACATCCCTTGTTTTTTATATGTTGAAAGATGCTGAGTCTTGCTTTGTTTTTCTTTCGCTGTTGGATTCTTCTCGTTAACCAGTTTTTGTCTGTGTTGCTGGGTTTGAAAAACACACACATATATATATATATATATAAAACCATTGCCTGACAGCAACCCTACTCCATAGCTACACCTAGTAGGAAGACTTTATCGGAACACTATATTGCCAGAGCCACACACATTGCCTAGATACTCCTATACAAATGCTTTCTGGCATCGTATCATTGTACGTGTCGCGTATTTCTGTTAACCCGAGGCACTTATACAAGATTGGAGATGGGATGACAAATGGATGCCATAATCTGGACTTTGATGTGAAGACAGTGTGACTGCAGAAAGATGAATGCTATATTTCATTCCCGAAATTCATCTATCATAGTCTGGAGCCATCTTTTTAAATTCAGAGAAAGGTGGTGGAAAACAACATCATCAATTTTACTTTCAGTCATAGAAAACTCCATAAAAAAGTATTAAGAAACTTGCACAGATCTGCACAAAAGTAAGTACAGCCTTACCATATAAATAAAAAAAAAACTATAAAACATCATGTGAAACTGCACTCACAGGTCTTTGCAGGGATCCGAAACATTGGTTAAATAAATTACAACTTTTTTCACTTTGCAAAGACCTGTAATTGCTGCTGTGTTCTGTGACTTGCACCCGGGCACCTAATTTAATGAGTGCTGATGCATTTTTGGATAGTGTTATAAATAAATATATATATATATATATATATATATATATATATATATATATATATATATATATATATACATACATGCCTTTTTTAGTTCAATAGAACAGCACTCCTAAAGTATAACTCAACCCCCAAATTAAGAAAAGCCCCTACCTACTAACCTAGATAGTCCACCCTCCCTGCTTCCTTCCCCCGCAAACTTCAATTAGCCCTGAAAATGTCCCTAAAATATTTCTCACCTATCAGTGCAGAGTAAGTGCAGAGGAGCTTGTGAGCACCATCTTCCGGATCTTCATTTTTTTTTTTTTGTGTCATCTTTGCCAATTCCTCTTCGGCAATTTCCGACACATGCGCAGTAGTTACAAACCAGAAGACTGCTTCAACTGTGTTCTATTACAGACTGTTAGTTGAGAAATATTTTAGGGACATTTTCAGGGCTATTGAAGTATGCAAGGGGAAGCAGGAAGGGGGGACTATCTAGTTTAGTAGGGGGGTAAAGTTCTCCTTTAAACAATGTTTTGTTGTGATATGCTGGCCTATAATTGACTTGGTTAAAGAATTCTGTGGTGGCTTATCATGCTTTATGAGTGATACTGGCACATTACTAGCTAAAATACCAGCCTATTTAAATATCACCTAAAGGACAACCATATGACCCTTTTAAGATAACCTCACACAGTCAACATATGTAAAAACTAAAAAAACATGCACAAACACATTTTAATTTTCAAAAATAAATATATATTTATTGTCACACAGACATCCATGATTCTTCAGATTGATAAGTAACCATGAAGATCTGCTTCTGACTCTCATTGTCCATAGGGGCTCAGTAATAGTACCAGAACTCTTTAAAGGGCATGTAAAGTCTAAAATAGAATAAGGCTAGAAATGCTGTATTTTGTATACTAAATATAAACATAAAATTGCTCCACAAGCCTAATCAAACAAATAATTTATGCTTTCAAAGTTGGCAACAGGGGGTCACCATCTTGTAACTTTGTTAAACATCTTTGTAAGACTAAGACTGTGCACATGCTCAATGTGGTCTGGGCTGCTTAGGGATCATCATAAACAAAGCTGCTTGAGTTCTGCATGGCTGGGAAGTAAGGCGGGGGCTCCCCCTGCTGTTCATAAGTATGATTGTTTCCCTGCTCAGCATTTAGGGACCATCTGACAATTCCTATCCACAGCAGTAAATGTAGGGGGAATTTCACTGCATACAGTCAGGTTTCTTATAAAAACGGTACACATTTTTTTTTATTAAAGTATATTGGAGATAGGTTTCTTTTTCATTAAAGAAAGTAGAAATGGGATTTTATTTTTTTGCCTTTACATGCCCTTTAAAAAGAAACCCATAAAAATACCTTACATTACCTACTATGATGTAGACATCAGTATGATTAACAATACGATTTTGTGCTTTTTTGTGTAAGTCTTAATTCTTCAGAAACAGATACAACAGATTTTGAAGCTGGCCAGTGTGTATATATTGCAAGCTATAAACAAACAATCCCTGTATTGCTTAAAAGGCGCAAGTAAATTTTGTCTAAAGAAGTACTAGAATTTGTAATGATTTAGATGAAAGTGAGTGTAGGACTGGCTAGACAGGGGATGCAGTTGGCCAGCTTGAATATATTGCAATATATGGACATCCAATCCAATGAGGGGCACATTCTTTTAGTAACTTAAGCCTGGATACATAAAGAAAACTCAGCTGTAAAAAAGGAGGTATAATATTTACTGTTTACATTTTACTTTCAATATGATGCAGGTTGTTAAAGCAATATTTTCCCGTTTGTGAATTGCTGTAAAAAAAAAGTGTGTTATTTGTACAAGACTGCCCTCATGTGACCATTTTGTGAGTTATCTATGCTAAGTGTGTAAAACTAGATTTATATGAAAGTGTAAGGAATTATATCTTGCTAAGTGAGGGATGCAAACAATGGCAGGAATTGCAGGAGGCCATGAAATATATTTTAGGGAAATCATTTAACATTGTGCTGTGAATGGCTGTGTGTCCAATATCACGAAGACTTATTAAAAATGTTAAGTAGAATGTGATTTTGATGTGTTTGAATCTAGAAAGTGTGTTTGCTTTAAAATTTTAAAAACAACTCAAATTTATTTTCATACATAAGGGAACAATCCAGATTTTTTCGTGTTTTTTTTTTAATTTGTAAAAAATTGAAATTGATAAATCTGCCTCTCCATGTATAATGTAGGGATGCACTGAATTATTTTTTTTTATTCAGCCAAGATTTGGCCAAATACCAAACCCCAAACGGCATATTCAAATTTGATACAAAAGAAATAAAATGTCTGTAAACAAAAATAGAAACGTTCAGTTCTCTAAAATGTTTAGCAAAAAAAAAAGATCCAGACCCTAAAGATTTGGCAAAATGCAAATCCTGCAAAAATTGCTGGTACTCTCCGAATCCTGGATTTGGTTAATTCTTGGTAAATGTGCTATGCATTAACAAATTAAGCCCCAGGTCCTGAGCGTTATGGATAACAGGTTGAATACCTGTATGTGTTGCATTTTTTCAAGACATTCTTTCTGTCTATACACAGTTCAGAATATGGCCACTAGATGCTGCTTTTGGATTGGTGAATGCCTCAATTTTAAAATTCACTGATATTCTAAATGTAAATAGTAATTATAAAGAAATAAAATATGCAGTGCTTGAAAAAAAAACTTGCATATTTATGGAACTCTGCAAAAACACAATTTAATCCTTGCCAAGCTCAACTTCTACTGTAGGAAATTATAACGTGCAGGTTAAGAGGTGCATTTTATCACACAACAATAACTTTGCCCATAGGTTATAATGGTTTAAACAATCAAGAAAATAAAGGGTAAAAATATTTGTCTAAAAAAAAAACAGTTTCCATAATTCATAAACCAGACGTTTCTGTGGCATCTTATCATATGACAAACTCACAAAGTTAGGTTTATGTCCCATGGGGAAATTGGTAGCTGCTATTGCAATACATTTAATTGTTTTCTATGGATCTAGTTATCTATTATAACCCCACTGGAGATAATAAAACCAATTTCTAGCTAGTATCTACTAATCTACTGTGAGATATAAACCATAAACCTAATTGACTATTAGCTTACTTCTGACTCCCAGTATTAGGATAAATACACTTCCTGAAATGCCCATAATTATGTGATCCCCCTTATGAATTTCTGGATAATGGATACCATACGTATGTGTGTGCTTGCTAAACTACCACTTGGCACCCGGGCAGTTGGTGGATTTATTCTTTTACTCTATTGGCTGTGTGTGTATGTATGTATATATATATATATATATATATATATATATATATATATATATATATATATATATATATATATATATATATATATATATATATATATATATATATATATACGTATATATATATATATATATATAGATATATATATATATGCACTCAACCCATATCAATATATTTAGGACATTGAGACATTTTGTGCCTTAAGCTACAAAAAAATGCCTTACCCTTTAAACAAAACAGGGATTGTTTGTCCATATATTGCAATATATTTAAGCTGGCCAACTACGTCGGTCATCCCTGGTATGGCCAGTCCTAAGCTCAATTTGCATATGATTCATTTAGAATTCTATTGCTTCATTATACATTTTACAAAGGGAAGTTTTACCTGCAATCAAGGTTAAAACTCTTTTGCTCTTTTATTGGCCACCACTGGTATCACCTGACTATAGCTGGAAAGGGTGGGAGCTACAACATGGAGCTGGTCACTGTTCCTGTATAAACTATAACTAACAAGGGAAAGTTGTGCTCACCACTAATTTTAAAACCGTTAAATGCTGGTGCAATATATATATATATATATATATATATATATATATATATATATATACACATACCGGTATATAAAACTAGTCTTAGTAATAATTATCAAGAATCAGAGAGGCATTTTTGAGCAGAGTCCACGTGGGACATTCACTAAGATTCGTTGTTGCGCCAGCGTCCGCTTCGCTGCGCTTCGCCGACTTCACCAGGCGTATTTTCGCCAGCGCTACGCAAATTCATTAAAATCCGAAGTTGCGCTCAGGGGAAGCGTAAGGTTGTGAAGTTGCGCTAGCGTTAATTCGCCAAGCAAAGCAAAATTACGCTAGCGATGGTTAATTTGCATACAGCGCCAAATTCAAGTTACAATGGAGGTATATGTAGCATCACTACACAAGCCTGGGAAACCTTCAAAACAGCAAATAAAATTTTTATTTTGCCCTAAACATGTGCCCACTGTATAGTTAAGGTGCCATGAGTTAGGAAATGTAAGGGGGAAGGAGGGTAGCCCCAAAAAAATGTTTGATCTTTTTCAGCCTATCACCCATAAAAAATGAAAAAACGCCAGAGTTTTTTTAACTTTTTTTGAAGCAAGCCCTATCTACTCTATTGCACTTCGCCTGGTCTGAGGTGGCGAAGGAAGACTGGCATAAAGGTAGCGTTCAGAATAATTCGAGCGTCAGTGAATTTGTGTAGTTACGTCCGTTGCGCAAATTCGCCAGGCATAAGGGTGCGAAGTAACACTAGCGAATTTACGCCAGCGTCCATTAGTGAATCGGCAAATTAACGAAAATGCGCTATGCTGGAGCATTCACGCTAGCGTTAGGCGCTTCGTCGTTTAGTGAATTTGCCCCCACCTGTCTCAATCCTATGGAACTGAACCAAGTCTAGACAGTGTATACAGAACTTTAAGATCCTATAAAGTGGATGCTGAACAACTCCCCTGGGTTTGGTATTCTCTAAGCTTAAGTTTATAAAAAAAAAACATAGATGTGACTTTTATGATGTTTTTTTATCAATAAGATTTCCTAGTACAGGTATGGGACTTAATCTTAACAATTCTTGGGACCTGGATTTTTCCAATTAATTTGGACCTCCATTCATTAAATCTGCTAAAGAATCATTTAAACATTTATTAAACCCAAAGAAATGGTTTGACTTCAATAAAGCCGGTTTTAATATTACAGATATACAAGTTGCTCCCCAACTTGTGTATCTGTATGACCTGCAAGTTAGGGGACAGGAGGGTAGATGTCTACATGAACTTTTTGGTCATAAAACCATAAACATTTCATTTTGACTGCACATGCAGCACACTAACTATTCTGTGGTCTTGGAAAAATTAGGGTTAAATACAGGATGCATTGATTATTAAACAGATGAGACAGATCAGAAACACATCTTTCTAATTGACAATGAATATTCAGATACATTTGTTTAGTTAAAAGATTACTTTAGCAGCAGCCACTAAGAGTACCAAATGTACTTTTATTTATAATTAACAGGAACAACTTTGTCGGCCAAAGCATAAAATTATTTTGCCAGGTACTATTCCTGAGAAAAGTTTTGATACACTCAGGGGCAAATTTACCTAGGGTCGAATATCGAGGGTTAATTAACCCTTGATATTCGACTGCCGAATTGAAATCCTTCGACTTCGAATATCGAAGGATTTAGAGATATTCCTACGATCGAATGAATAATCCATCGATCGAAGGATATTCCTTTGATCAGAAAATTGTTAGGAAGCCTATGGGGACCTTCCCCTCTCTTGAGTAGAGATTTATCATTGATCTGTAACATTTACTTAGCAGTTGCCACTCGGGACAAATCATCAGAGGGCAGATAAAGAATTTTCCCTAGACGTACTCCATGTCAGTACGTTACGGGATAGCCCCTCCTCCCTGCTCCAATTAGAAGGAACCTCCCCAAGCCTTTAAAAGGCCAACCACACCCACCTACCTGCGTCTTTTTTTTCCTTCTCTTATGCTCTTGGCTTTGTTCTCTGAACAAAGGCCTCAATCATTAGAAGCAAATTTTTGTTTTTCTCTTTTACGCCTAGGAAAGCATTAGGCCTGCCCGGAAGGCGTCCTAGGGACAGGGGTTTTGGTCCATGGGACCTTTTTTCCCCCCAGCACACTACCTCAGACCTGGAGTCTTCTGAACTTCAGCTTTTGAATCAGGTAAGGCACTGAGGTGCAATGTTTGCTACTCCTTGTCTGCCTGTATTTCAGTTGCCTTCCTGTATTGCTATCAAGAGCATTGGGTGGCAGGTGCTTGTCCCCCCATTCGTGTGCCCTCCCGACCTGCCCAGAGGGCCTCAGGCGGCACTGGTGTATGTGGCCCCTACACCCCATTTTTACGAATGGGAGCGAGGGAGGTGGCAGTTAACTTAGGCTAATTAGTTAGGGGCCTGAACCTTACTGCCCCCTGTTACCTTTGTTTTATTTTTGTTTTAATGGGGGCAGGTCATGGCCAACTGCCTCCCTCAACAGACTTTCCTAAGGTGGAGGTAGTTAAAATAATAATAAAAAAAAAATAAAAAATAAAAAAAAAAAAAAAGTTTCGCTATAGGCTTCATATTATAGCAAACTTGGGCCTGTGCAGGAAGCACCAACACTAATTATCCAATTCGCCTCAGTATAACCTACGCAGTTGCTTTGGGTTCCCTGCCTATGCAGACACCAGCTGAGTATAATCAACCCCCCACTGAGTGCAGACACCAGCTGAGTATAATCAGGTCCAGCTAAAGCAAGTGGAGATGGCCCCGCCCACTCTCTAACTCAGCAAGCTAGGAAGCTGCAGCCTCAGGTAAGTCCTGCTGTTGTCAGTAAACTTGTGAGGCCTGTTTTCCCGTTAACAATAGTGTCCTGGAATTTGTGACATTAAAGGGTCAGCTTCCAGCCTTGCATAATGAGCAGCAGGTAAGGAGTGTGTCCATATGCTGTTCTGCAGTGTACTAACTAACTGCTTGCATGCTATATATTCATATGCTTATCTGCACTGTGCCTGGTTATGATTGTTTCCTGCCTGAAAGCACAAGCCATTTACAAATAGGACACCAGTAGCCCTATTGAATATGGATCACTGGGCTGGGGGGGCTGCTAGGCTCTGATATATACTTGCTATAAACATCAGATAATCCATAATATGTATTGCACTATTTTTGTTCTGCATTCTATGTTTTGGCTATTGCTCACATAGAACAGGTAGCCATAATAGAGGTCGAGCAAAGGTCTGGCTGAATGCTAGGGCCTGATATAAGCTTGCTCTATACAGCAGCTAATCTAAACTATGGACCTCATGTTTCCGTGATTGTACCTGTGCTCCTATTTTGTTCTACAGCTTAAGCTCTGGCTATTGCTCACAGGTAAAACGTGGCCCTACAGGATGTAGAGCACAGGTCTGGCTGGCTGCTAGGCCCTGAGACATGCTTGCTCGAAGCAGCAGCTAATCTAACTATGTATTTCATATTGCTGTGATTGTACCTGTGCTACTATTTTGTTATACAGCTTATGCTCTGGCTATTGCTCACAAAGAACACGTAGCCCTGTGAGATGTAGAGCACAGATCTGTCTTGCTGCTAGGTCCTGATACATGCTTGCTATAAGCAGCAGCTAACCTAACTATGTACTACAGGTTTTCTGCAGTTTATGAGTTGGCTATTTCTCTCAGGGAACAAGTAGCCCTAATGGATGTAGAGCACAGGCCTTTTCAGTTGCTAGGCCCTGAGATATGCTTGCCCTAAGCAGCAGCTAATATAAACTATGTATTTCATGTTACTGTGATTGAATCTGTGCTTATATTTTCTTCTGCAGTATATACCCTGGCTATGGCTCACCTGGAATAGGTAGCCCTAAGGTATGTAAAGCACAGGCCTGGGAACGGCTAGGACCAGATTTACGCTTGCCCTAAGCAGTAGCTAATATTTTATGTATTACATGTTGCTGTGATCATATCGGTATGCACCTATTCTCTGCAGTATGATATGCTCTAATTATTGCTCACCTTGAACCAGTAGCTCTAATAGATGTAGATCACTGGACTGGGTGGCTATGAAGGTCGGATATAGGTTTGCTCTGACTGCAGCTAACCTAAACTATGCATTACATGGGGTTGTAATTGTTTCTGGGGTACATTCAGGTTTAATCCAGATGACTACTGATAGGAATACCTACATATGAATGTCTTTTCATTCCATGGCATTGCTCCTGGGATAAGATATGGCTTAATAAATTAGACACTAGGCAATATTTTTTCCCGATGGCAGGTAAGCTTAACTTTGTCTTGATAAACACTACAGGAGTTCTGAAGCCTGTCTGTCATAAGGATTGCTGGGTTAACAATAACCACAGGTATGTACTACTTTTGGGACCATTGAATGTACATTTTTCCAGATTCAGCAGCCTTGTATCACCGATCACTGCCTGAACGAATGGAGGACCAGATAATTGCTTTGCCCAGTCAATTGTGCAGTTTATTACTACCCACGCAGCTCGAGCTCTGGGGTCGGGTACTGTGCTCTACCAGGAGCTTAGGACTCTGACCGAGGTACATATTATTATCACATAATTTAATATATGCTTGCACCATGGCCCACATCCTGCAGGGGGATTCTACTGCCTTCAGAACAAATGCTCAATTAATGGATAAACTCCATAATACAACTGGTCTACCAAGCAACATATATGTTTGCATCTATAAGAGGGCCATAGGCAGGTGCATATATTTTAATACTAAGGCATGTATATGAGTGTGTATATATGTTTGCACAGATATCTATATATGATTTGTGTCCTTGGGATGGGTTCTTTTTTGGAACCAGAAACGTTGGCTCAATAAACCTATATTTTTATGCAACATATAGTATTTTTGAAGATTCCTGGAACAATCAGTACTTGAACTCTTCATCCATAAATTTCACTATAGCAGCCAGGACATCTGGCTAGTTTCTAGGGGTTCAACCTGTGGAAATTCCATATTCATAGGTTTAAGGAAGAACAAGGTATACAGTTCTCTATGCTTGGCTGAAGGATCCCCAGATGTATTTCTACCATTTTCTAGGGTGACTCCTTAGTGCCTCCTACAAATTAGAGAGGGGAGCCACTACCCAGTGTTATTCCTATACTATTTCTACTGATATTCTTAATGTCAGGATAGATGGGACATTTTATCTGCCAATACAGGGTGTCTATAGAGACAGGGTACACATACATATCAGGCCACTGGGAATTTGCATAAGGTATATATTTCAAACCAAGGGTTTTCAGGCTATAGGAGTCCTCAAAGTGTCTTATTAGTCCATAGAGATGACCTCTGTTCAAGTCTGGCCCAGGATAGGGATATTCTGCTTATACTACCTTATACTATCATCAAAACGGCTTTGTGACTTAAGGCTCTGTGTCCAGAAGGCACTTATTTTGGGCCCATTTATTTATTTTTTCTTCAATTTCTCAATCCCCTAGTTAGTGGTTTTTTAGAATACAGGGCTGGCTGTTCTTCCACACCAGATAGGTAACTGATTGGACAGCAGATGGAGGCGTCCTAGGAGCGTTAATTATTTTCCCTCTCTATGTCTGTGCCCTCTTGGAACACCAGCAGTTTTGGATCTTTCCTCCTTACAGTTACATACTGCAGTTGCTACTTATCCTATTGCTTCGGCCGAAAATGTACTTGGCTCTTCTGAGCAGGATCATAGTCTTCCCTTAAGTGGGACGGTTGCAGTCATTACAGTAGAGTGTAATCTCTTACCACTTCTAGTCATTAATTTCATTGAGAATGAATTAAGGATATTTTATGTATCTGTCATACAGGTTTGTCTAGCTTCAAATGGGATGCTTGGAAGTATTTTTTTTTTTTGTCTGTTTTGACCATGTCTGTCACATTATTCCCTATGCTAGGGGGATTACATTTACACCTGCTGAAAATTGTGTCTGAAACATTCGCACAGAGCTCAATGTCCAGGTAACTTCCAGATACAACACTCCTATTATCCTGGTTTGTTCTCGGATTCACATTCCTGCGCCACTCCTGATACATATGACCCAGCAGGACTCTAGTAGATCAGAGGCCCTTCTGACACTTACTGGAACATCCATAGCGTCCCTCCAGTTCCAAGGTCAGCCTCAACGATTAAATATGTAGTATAGTTGATTCCACATATAAGTGGGTCCCTTATGGGTAGAGAGAACACAGGTTTGTGGGTGACTAGAAACATTTATCCAGGGCATATAATCTGCCTCCATAAATCTTGGAATTAGTCCTTTAGTTGCACTGTGGTTATTGGGATCTGTAACCTTAGGGGTATTCAGTTATACCTCTCAGAGTACTAGGTTGGGTCAACCAACAGGGGCTCTTTCTTAGGTACTGGAGTTGCTCAACTCTTTACAGTTAATTGAGTCTGCCTCATCACAGGACCTTACACAGGGTAAGGAATTCTAATCCCAATTATTTTCTCAGGTGCCCTTGTCTCCGATCTTTAGGATCTGCTTTCGGTTAGAACAGTCCTGACTAACATGCATTCTGATATAAAGATATTTATGGTACTGGCCTTGGGTACCTCAGGGTTCATTGGATATCCTACATTTATGGATATATCCTAAGTAGATCATTTCTATATTGTGTCTGTTTTGGGTTCTTACTCCTACCAAGTGTTTCTTACAGGTACCTTGCAATTTGCACTGAAATTAGGCATACATGTGATGAATGCTTTTTGGTGAGTAGGAGAGTAAGTATTTCAGCTTGCTGAATTCGCCTTTTACAGGACTGTCTTCCTCTCTCTCTTCTGGAGGGTGAAGTGGTGGTTAGTGAGCTAACTTGTTCCTCACTCTCAGTGGGCTAACATCTCTCTCTCGCGCTCTCTCTCTTTCTCTATAGTATAGGCTATACTATAGCTCTATTCTTAGCCTGGTGAACTTATTCTGGGGTTTTCACCTGGACTCTCTATATTAAGGTAAGGAGTTTGCATGATGGTGGACTATCTAGTCAGAGATACTCCTTTCCTTATTACAGTTTCTTCTTAAAGCATATTCCCTCCCATGGGATAACGTTAACTTGCTATGTCCCGTAACGTACTGACATGGAGTACGTCTAGGGAAAAAGGAAGATTATTTCATACTTACCGAGATCTTCCTTTCCTAGACGTACTCCATGTCAGTACACCCGCCCTTTCTTTTCCGGTAATTTAAGAGCTTGTTACAAAGACGCCGGTAGGTGGGTGTGGTTGGCCTTTTAAAGGCTTGGGGAGGTTCCTTCTAATTGGAGCAGGGAGGAGGGGCTATCCCGTAACGTACTGACATGGAGTACGTCTAGGAAAGGAAGATCTCGGTAAGTATGAAATAATCTTCCTTTGTCTGAAACATTTCTTTCCAAATGGAATTTGCATCAAGGATTAAGGATTTGAATGTTTTTTTTACAGATACCTACTGAGATTAAATGTGTAGACTGCTCAAAACACTTCAGGCCTTAATACAGACTGGTGCTGAATATATATTTAAAAAATAATAAAAACACCAGAGCAGCATCACCAGTAAAATAATGGCAATATGACAAAAAAAGATCTGTAGGACTCTCTTGGCAATATGTGAAGTAGGAAGAATGAGTTCAGTCTCTTTGGTACCACCCAGAGTGTAAAGAATGGATGGCAGTAAGTTTGGTAGTGATGTGTCGGCTGGGCCAATGCATGCGGGTTAGGTGGGTTTGGGGTGACTTCTGCACAACATCCTGATTCAGCCACACATCCGCCTCTGCGCATTTTTAATATATTTGTGCAAGCTCCATCCCTTTTGTGACGTCACAGAGGGATGGGCATAAGTATATAAAGAGGAGAGCACCCCAGGTTAGGGTTGGGTGCGGGTGGAGGAGCAGCAAGTTAGGGTCGGTGAGGGTCAAGTTTTTCTCATCCCACACATCACTAAAAGCCTGTAGACAGGTGACCTTTAATGTGGCATAGCCAGTGTGAAGAGGAAAAAAAACTGGGTGCAAAATAAAAAACTTTTGATCTGAATTTAAATAATATTTCTATATCGATTTCTATATCAAAATACACAGATATGCTTATCAAATGGGAAAACATAGTAGATGTAGGAGTTTCCTTAATCTCAGGTTCTTCAGATTTATACAATATATTGTGTATAAGGACACATGGAAGCAGTTTTTCATTTTGGTTGACTTTGTTGACAGTTGGAAATGTATTAATTGGCCAGAAGTTTCTTATTCTACTTCATAATTTGTTTACATACTGCCTGTCTATGGTTGGCTCTAAGCCTATGGGTCTGCCTTGCTTCTGAAAGCAATGTGCTCTACAATGTACACTGGATTTTTAATCTGGAATGAGGCAATTACCATACACCTTATCTTTTTTTAAGATTAGCCAGTACTTTTTGATTATTTTCTTCAAGAAATATGTTTGTGACACAAGGGATACTTTGTTCCATGATATCTTTTGGTTTTGATTGGCGTAACTCCTTTCTATCTTTCTGTGCTATTTCACTTTGTGTTTCAACAGAACTTTTCTCTGGTTCCCTCTTTCTATGAATTTGTCAATTATGATGTCAGCCTGTTCACTATATACAGTAATTGGTTTCAATCATAGGGCTTAGTCCTCCCCTACCAATAGCTTTCAAATGAGAGAGATAACCTAGAGTCTAGGTTATCTATCTCATTTGAAAGCTAATGGCGGGGGAGGACTAAGCCCTGTGATTGAAACCAATGCCCAGGTCGGGAGACGAAACTGGTCAAATTCGCCCATCCCTACTGCCGAGCATGGGCAGTCTGCTTCAAATCATCCCATAGATTTTTGATGATATTCAAGTTGGGGGACTGTGACGGCCATTCCAGAATATTGTACTTCTCCCTGTGCATAAATGTCTTTGTAGATTTTGAAGTGTGTTTAGGGTCTTGTTGGAATATCCAACCCCTGCATAACTTCAACTTTGTGACTGATGCTTGAACATTATCCTGAAGGATTTGTTGATATTGGGTTGAATTCATCTGACCCTCGACTTTAACAAGAGCCCCAGTCCCTGAATTAGACACACAGCCCCACAGCATGAGGAAACATCCACCAAATTTGAAAGTAGGTATCAGGTGTTTTTCTTGCAATGTGGTTTTCTGCCATGCAAAGCGCTTTTTGTTATGACCAAATAACAATTTTTGTCTCATAAAGCTTGATAAAAGGCCACATGGCCTGAAACGTCGCGGGGATGCCCACAAGAGCACAAATAAAGGCTTTTTAAACCATATCCAAGTTGATGGTGCTGTTCATTTTCTACACTACATGGTTTGTCAATGGAAAGTGGCCGTTGCAGAACGTGCACCATCAGGAAAAGACATCAAGAATCGGTGTGCTGACTAATATCTGTTCTTCAAATAACAATTTTTGTCTCATCAGTACAAAGCACTTTGTTCCAAAATGACTGCGGCTTGTCTAAATGAGCTTTTGCATACAACAAGCGACTCTGTTTGGGGTGTGAGTGCAGAAAGGGCTTCTTTCTTATCACCCTGCCATCCAGATGTTCTTTGTGAAAACTGCACTGAATTGTAGAATGATGTACAGATACACCATCTGCAGCAAGATGTTCTTGCAGGTCTTTGGAGGTGATCTTTGGGTTGTCTATAACCATTCTCACAATCCTCCGCATATTCTCCTGTATTTTTCTTGGCCTACCAGACCTGGGTTTTACAGCAACTGTGCCTGTGGCCTTCCATTTCCTGATTACATTCCTTACAGTTGAAACTGACAATTTAAACCTTTGAGATAGCTTTTTGTAGCCTTCCCGGCCTTAACCATGATACTGAACAATCTTTGTTTTCAGATCTTTTGAGAGTTGCTTTGAGGATCCCATGCTGTCACTCTTCAGAGGAGAGTTAAACAGAAGCACAACTTACAAGTTGCCACCTTAAATACCTTTTCTCATGATTGGACACACCTGCCTATGAAATTCAAGGCTTAACAAGCTAATTCAACCAATTTTGTGTTGCCAGTAATCAGTATTGAGCAGTTACATGCATTCAAATTAGAAAAATTGCAAGGGTACCCAAATTTTTGCTCAGCCAGTTTTTCACATTTGATTTATTTTCATACAACTGAATACTGCTTCACTAAAAATCTTTGTTCATAAAACACCCCAGTACTCAGATGTTCCTGGGAAATGAAAGACATACTGCTGTTATCTTTTTTGGAGTAAATTATTATGCAGGCTGAGAGGGGTTCCCAAACTTTTTCATATGACTGTATGATGATGCCAGAAACCAAAACCATTTCCATCTACCCAAGAAGGAATGGTCTGCTTGGCTCTCTTACTTTCAAGAATCACAAACTGTACCAACAGATGCTTCTGTTGTGTCTATGAACAGTGTTTCATACAATATTTATTTTGTCTTACCAGAATGTAAATGATAAGGGTAACTTTTATATAGGATATCTCATGTTTCTATAGTTCGACCTTTCAGTCCCTCTTTGTTCTCTTACTTAGCTTGTTCTCTCTCTTTCTTAGTCTTTTCACTTTCCTTCCCTATCATATCTGGCCTCGTTAGTGTTACTATTGCTTGATTTTAAATTGTTAAAATATTGGAAAATTATAAATAAATAAAAAGTGTTGTTAATAAATAACACTTTTTCATCCACCAGTGTTTCATGCCAGCCAAATTTGTCTGTTTAGAGATAATTTCCTATAGTTCAGGAATACGTGATGCATATTTTATAATATGGTTCAATAGTTGTGCCAAACAAAGTTTTCATTTAAAATACATGACGTAACTAGTATACCAGTTAGTCTTGGCATCAAGTAACCTGTAGACTTTAATCTACTGTACTGTTTGTTTACATACCCTTTAGTCTAGTTGTGTAGAAACTCTGAAATACTCTCTATACTTGACTCATCAGATGCCCATCAGATGACCAAAATATTTTTATTTTACTAATAGATTTTGTTCAATGAAAATGTAAAGTTATAATGACCCTTGTTTTTGAGAACAGAAACAAGTGATTTTTCTTGTAACCATATTAATAAGTACAATTAGGACAGGCAAGAAATAAAAAACAAATCCTCTGTAAAACCCATCAAACCCTCTTTATTAAAAGACTGTCTGGAAGACACTTTGTCTGAGGTTTGAGTTAATTTGATAACAGGAAATTACAAATTAGATTGTGTTTTTTACCCTGAAATTTCTTTCTTGATGTAAAGTTATAATACTGTGTTCTGATTTATTGTTTTTTTGTAAAATAAATGGTCATCATTCTAAAACTTCAAAAAGAAACTAACATTGTTAGAAAAATCATTCTTTGTTCTTGCAATTTATTGCACTCGGCTTTCTGTATTGTTTACCAGGACAATAGGAGCTATGATATATAGATTTTAATAGCATGAAAAACTTTGTTCTTTTGCATGCTGTTCTTTTTGTACAAACAGCAATTTATAAAACTGTGATCAAATGTACACAGCATGTTCCAGCAGCCACAAAAAACACAGCTCTGTGAGGCTTCAACTTTATTATTATTATTTCTATTTAATAATTAATTTTCTGTATGGGCCCTCTGTATTCCTATTCATCTTACAGTCTCTTATTAAAACCACTGACTGATAAATTCTGAAATGCTAAACTTCAGAACTGAACTAAATAATAAAAAAGCTATCAGCTATAGTAAGTTAAGTTGAAAAAAGAAACACACCCATCAAGCATGAAAAATGTTCCTAAGTGCCTATGTTCCTAGCCCCTATATGGACTGACAGCCTACAGGAGACTCTGTTTGGCAATACACCTAGTTTTTATTCAACCAAATTTTTCCTCCAAGACAGGTATTCAAAAATAGGCTACTACTTTGAGGCAACTGGGAGCAACATCCAAGGGGTTGGTGAGCAACATGTTGCTCTAGATCCACTGGTTGGGGATTGCTGGCTTAAAGGAACCAGACCGCAATTAACCTTAAAGACTGGAGGGAACTGGCCTACACAGGTGACAGTCTTGAAATTGAGCAATGGCAATGCAGGAGCAGGAAACCCAAGCTTCCACATCTGTACATTTTGGAAGGTACAAATGGATTATTCTATTCCGTATATTTACACTGTTGCATTATTTCACTTCCAAGTCCAATAGTATCCAAGCTATGTAAGGGGAAGAAGCACACCAATTCACACGGGTTTATTGCAGACATTGTGGCACAAGCTTTCGGGGACCAACATGGTGAAAAAAAAATCAGGTGAAAATGTTTTTCCCTTTTGTGACGTCACAGAGGGATAGGCGTAAGTATATAAAGAGGAGAGCACCCCAGTCTAGGGTTGGGTGTGGGTGGAGGAGCAGCAAGCTAGGGTCAAGTTTTTCTCATCCTGCACATCGCTAAAGCCTGTAGACAGATGACCTTTAATGTGGCATAGCCAGTGTGAAGAAAAAAAAAACTGGGTGCAAAATAAAAAACTTTTGAACTGAATTTAAATAATATTTCTATATCAATTTCTATATGAAAATACACAGATATGCTTATCAAATGGGAAAACATAGTAGATATAGGAGTTTCCTTATTCTCAGGTTCTTCAGATTTATACAATATATTGTGTATAAGGACACATGGAAGCAGTTTTCGTTTTGGTTGACCTTGTTGACAGTTGGAAATGTATTAATTGGCCAGAAATTTCTTATTCTACTCCATAATTTGTTTATATACTGCCTGTCTATGGTTGGCTCTAAGTATGGGTCTGCCTTGCTTCTGAAAGCAATGTGCTCTACAATGTACACTGGATTTTTAATCTGGAATGAGGCAATTACCATACACCTTATCTTTTTTTTAAGATTAGCCAGTACTTTTTGATTTTCTTCAAGAAATATGTATGTTGTCTGAATGTTGTGACACAAGGGATACTTTGTTCCACCATATCTTTTGGTTTTGATTGGCGTAACACCTTTCTATCTTTCTGTGCTATTTCACTTTGTGTTTCAACAGAACCTTTCTCTGGTTCCGTTTCTATGAATTTGTCAATTATGACGTCAGCCTGTTCACTATATACAGTAATTGGTTTCAATCATAGGGCTTAGTTCTCCCCTACCATTAGCTTTCAAAGGAGAGAGATAACCTAGACCAAAGCATTGGTTCCATGAGATTAATCCTCCCCTGCTTGCAGCTTTTAAGAGAGAGAGACTTTGGAAATGGGTGTTGGTCTGGGCAGTCTCTCTCTCTTAAAAGCCGCAACTGGGCAAGGATTAATCTCATGGAACAACTGCTTTGGTCTAGGTTATCGCTCTCATTTGAAGGCTAATGGCGGGGGGGGGGGACTAAGCCCTGTAATTGAAACCAATGCCCAGGTCGGGAGACCTTTATTTCAGGTAGTGCTTTTATGCCCGGAGGCTTTAGCATTTGAGTATTATGACCAGAGGGAAATAGCTAGGGACCACCATATGGGTTCTACCTTGATGTGGTATGGTGGCTTATCAATCTTATGATCACAATTTTGTAACTAAAAAAAACCCTGTCTTTGTAAATACATGCATCTGCATAGATTACTTATATGACAGGGGTCCAGGGAATGTGCATTGATCAATCTCTCTTCTTTTTCTCTATGTCTGTAGTTAATTTGGCCAGATCAGTAGCACTTCCATTGTATTTTAGTATACAGAATTCTGTGGAGTTTTGTTTATCATTGACTGAGCTTTCAACGTAGCAACTTTCTTTTTAATATATAACAAGCCTTATGGAAATAGTAGTATTTCAGCAGTGCCATAAAGTTTATTGGAGTAACAGAAAATATGCAATATGCATCATAACAAAATTAGACAGCTGCATAAATGTGGCCACCCCAACAGAGATATTATAACAATACTTAGTTGAGGCTCCTTTTGCAAATGTAACAGCCTCTAGACACCTCCTATAGCCTTTGAAGTCTGGATTCTAGATGGCAGTATTTTTGACCATTCGACCATACAAAATCTTTCCAGTTCAGTTCAATTTCATGGCTGCCGAGTAGGGATAGGCAAATTTTTTGCCTTATTTTGGCGTGGAATTTTTTTTGATGCCCTTAAACTTTAATGGGCGTTGCCGACATTTCGCCGGCGGCAAATTTTTGACGAAACGGGTCAAATTCGCCCATCCCTACTGCCGAGTATGGGCAGCCTGCTTCAAATCATCCATAGATTTTCGATGATATTCAAGTTGGGGGACTGTGACGGCCATTCCAGAATATTGTACTTCTCCCTCTGCATAAATGCCTTTGTAGATTTTGAAGTGTGTTTAGGGTCATTGTTTTGTTGGAATATCCAACCCCTGCGTAACTTTAACTTTGTGACTGATGCTTGAACATTATCCTGAAGAATTTGTTGATATTGGGTTGAATTCATCTGACCCTCGACTTTAACAAGAGCCCCAGTCCCTGAACTAGCCACACAGCCCCACAGCATGATGGAACCTCCACCAAATTTGAAAGTAGGTATAAGGTGTTTTTCTTGCAATGTGGTGCAATGTGGTGCAATGTGGTGTTCTGCCATGTAAAGCGCTTTTTGTTATGACCAAATAACAATTTTTGTCTCATCAGTCCAAAGCACTTTGTTCCAAAATGACTGTGGCTTGTCTAAATGAGCTTTTGCATACAACAAGCGACTCTGTTTGGGGTGTGAGTGCAGAAAGGGCTTCTTTCTCATCACCCTGCCGTACAGATGTTCTTTGTGCAAACTGCACTGAATTGTAGAACGATGTACAGATACACCATCTGCTGCAAGATGTTCTTGCAGGTCTTTAGAGGTGATCTTTGGGTTGTCTATAACCATTCTCACAATCCTCCGCATATGTCGCTCCTGTATTTTTCTTGGCCTACCAGACCTGGGTTTTATAGCAACTGTGCCTGCGGCCTTCCATTTCCTGATTATATTCCTTACAGTTGAAACTGACAATTTAAACCTTTGAGATAGCTTTTTATAGCCTTCCCGGTCTTAACCATGATACTGAACAATTTATTTTGATACAACTGAATACTGCTTCACTAAAAATCTTTGTTCATAAAGCACCCCAGTACTCAGATTTTCCTGGGAAATGAAAGACATACCGCTGTTATCTTTTTTTGTTGAAAGTGGAGTAAATTATTATGCAGGCTGAGAGCAGTTCCCAAACTTTTTCATATGACTGTATGATGATGCCAGAAACTTACTTTCAAGAATCACAAACTGTACCAACAGATGCTTCTGTTGTGTCTATGAACAGTGTTTCATATAATAGAGATAATTTCCTATAGTTCAGGAATACGTGATGAATATTTTATAATATGGTTCAATAGTTGTGCCAGTTTTAATTTAAAATACATGACGTAACTAGTATACCAGTTAGTCTTGGCATCAAGTAACCTGTAGACTTTAATCTACTGTACTGTTTGTTTACATACCCTTTAGTCTAGTTGTGTAGAAACTCTGAAATAGAAATCTGTACTTGACTCTGCCCATCAAATGGCCAAAATATTTTTATTTTACTAATAGATTTTGTTCAATGAAAATGTAAAGTTATAATAACCCTTGTTTTTGAGAACAGAGACAAGTGATTTATCTTGTAACCATATTCATAATAAGTACAATTAGGACAGGCAAGAAATAAAAGACAAATCCTCTGTAAAACCCATCAAACCCTCTTTATTAAAAGACTGTCTGAAATTGAAGACACTTTGTCTGAGGTTTGAGTTTATTTGACAACAGGAAATTACAAATTAGATTGTGTTTTTTACCCTGAAATTTCTTTCTTGGTGTATAGTTATAATACTGTGTTCTGATTTTATCTGATTTTAGGATTTTATCGTTCGATCAAACGATTTTTACTTCAATCGATCGATCAAAGGATTAGCGCTAAATCCTTCGAATTTGATATTTGAATTAGAAGGATTTAAATTCAAGGGTCGAATTCGAGGGTTTATTAACCCTTGATATTCGACCCTTGATAAATGTGGCCCCTAGTTTTTATGCAACCAAATTTTTCCTCCAAGACAGGAATTCAAAAATAGGCTACTACTTTGAGGCAACTGGAAGCAACATCCAAGGGGTTGGTGAGCAAAATGTTGCTCTAGAGCCACTGGTTGGGGATTGCTGGCTTAATGGAACCAGACCGCAATTGACCTTAAAGACTGGAGGGAACTGGCCTACAGAGGTGACCTGTTAGACAGTCTTGAGATTGAGCAATGGCAATGCAGGAGCAGGAAACAAAAGCTTCCACACCTGTACATTTTGGAAGGTACAAATGGATTTTTTATTCCGTATATTTACACTGTTGAATTATTTCACTTCCAAGTCCAATAGTATACAAGCTATATAAGGGGAAGAAGCACACCAATTCACACGGGTTTATTGCAGACATTGTCGCACAAGCTTTCGGGGACCAACCTGGTGAGAAAAAAATTTCAGTTCTGGCAAATACCAGAGGGACTGCTGGTGGTGGGGCTGTTTGGGTTTCAGGTGTCTGCTTGAATTGCCAGGGCCTATTTTGACTCCCAGTACAGACCTGTATGAGTGTAAACAGAATTAGGTGTAATATAACATAATTAATCCTTATACCACCTCACACAGACAAATGTACACTTGAGTAAAAGAATAAGATTTGCCATGGAGCCAATCGAACTTTGCTGAGAGGAAGACATTATTAATTTATGTGTAATGATAATACTGTTGCAGTTAGATTTACACTTTAAGCACCACTGAAATGTGTAATAGAAGACTGCAATGCAGTTGTAACATCTGTTGTCATATTTTATTTGAAGCTATTGTATGGAATCAAATTTAAAAAGTAGTATGAACTAGTTGAAAATCAACGTCACTGTTATGAAGAATGATTCTTGATGATCGTTAATTTATTTTAGGAATCTGCAAAATAAACTACACAATATCATTCAAAACATACATATGGTAACATTAAAACTCATGTTTGTGGAAAAAAGGCATGACGTTGCTTAGCTGTTATGCTAAGGGGCAGATTTACTAAAGTTCAAATGGTAAATTTTCTATTTTTAAATATTTTTTTTTTGTCAAAACTCACAAATTTGAATTTAAAACCACCAACTCAAATTAGAATGTGAGATTAATCACACCTCGACCCTGGAAACAGTTCTAATTTGGCTATCCTCCACCTTAAACCTGCCGAGTTCATGTAGAAGTCAATGGCAGAGATCCCTTGAACTATTTAAAGATGTTAATAGTAGTGATCAGACACATTTTTGGCAAGTTTTATTTGAAAATGACATGCCGTAGACTCCAATGAGAGGGAAAAAATATGCATAAAAAAAAATGACACACAAAAGTCGATTTTTTAAAGGAGGAAAACTCGATTCTTATTTGATTCGAGTTTTTAGTCTGGACTATTCGATCGAATTTTAGATGTTCACATTTTTTCATAAATAACATACCATACAAATTGTGAATAAAATCTAATTTATTACAGTTTAAAAATAAATCACATTACTCTAAAATTAGACGTTTGATAAATAACCACCTTTGTGTGCTTCAAGCCAACTAATTTTGCTCTCACTGTAGGGATCTTTTCCCTTCTTCTGAAAAGTTTGATGACCAATATGAATAAAATTAGTTAAACATATGACATGTAAGAACCCTTAAATGTAAACAATTATTTGACTTTTCTAGCCTTTTCTTGTTCTGCAGGTTATATATTATAAAGTATGTGGAATTGTAAAGAAGTAAAAGTGGTTGTTCACAGTATGACAGTGTTATTCTGAGACAATTTGAAATTGTTTTTTTATTTGTTTTTTTTTGGTGTCCTCTTGAATTTATTTAGCTTTTATTTTCTATTTTATTATCCATTTTTTATGCAGCCTGGTTGCTAATGTCCAACTTTCCCTAGCAACCATGAATTATGTTTAATGACTGGAATATGAATAGGCGATGGCCTGAATAGAATGATGAGTAATAAAAAGTTGCAATAACAATACATTTTAACCTTACAGAGCATTTGTTTATTAGATGGAAAGAGTCAACAGAAAGGCAAAAATGTAAAAATCTGAAAACTTTCTTAGAAATGGCCATTCTATATCATACTCAAAGATAACTTAAAGGTAAACCATTATTTAAGGAAAGGATTTATTAAAGGGTTTGTTCAACAATCAAACGTTTTTCGAAAATTTTCGTTTTTTAAACTATATTATCAGAATTTTTAGTGGAAAAAAACCCTCACATTTTTCAAGATTTATTAAACCCTAAAGATGGAAAGAGTCAGAATCTAAAAATCTGGAGACTCTGTTTGGCAATACACCTAGAACTGCCGAGGTTTTAAAGTCAATGGGAGAGGTCCTTATCCTATTTGTAAGTTTCTGTGGTCTGTACTGGAATTAGCCAGAAAATCCGACTATTCTTGGCTTTTTGGGAAAAATATCCTATAAAAATTTCGCTTGATTTTTTTATGTTTGTCTCCTATCCGATAAAATTGTGATTTTTTTTAATAATAAGGTTCAATCGTGAATTCTAGTTTTGTCTGACTTTTTTTCCTTAAATAAATATAAATAGTCAGATAAAATTGGACTTTGATAAATAAGGCCCTAAATGTAGCAACTAAATGAATGAAATTCCTACAGATCAGGATCTGCACCTGGATCACTGAGCTGCCTGATGGAAATACCAGAGACAGGAACATTTAACTAAACCTAAGTAAATTTGTTAATTTCCTTACTAATGGAAATATCTGAAATGAGTTGCCTGCTATGAGCACACCTTCTTGATTTAGTTCTCGATTTTGATCAAAGGTGTCTATTTGTGAAGTGAGATCGTTGGCAACTCCAATATGTCCTTTATGAAGGAGTGCATAATTATGAAGGATGCAGCAGCAAAAAAATTGACAAACTATCTCAGGCTTGTACATTAAAGCACTCCCTGTTTTATCCAGGCATCTGAAACAACTTTTAGAAGTTACATACACCTGGTGGCTTTATGGCTGGGATTAAATGTTACTTCTGCATCAGTTTGTGGATTTAGTACTGATGTTATAAGCCATGAGTTCACTGCGTAACCACATCACCTTAAAATGAGAAAATGTTATTGATTAAGTTGTCTAATTTTGGATTTGTTCAAATAAAACAACAAACTTCAAATGTGCACTGTACACAAGTGATGGCCCCCAAGATAAAGTCAACAATGATTTCTACGTCCCTCTAAACGCACAAGGCACAGTTCACATTTATTATCCTCACAGTGTATTAAATTGGATTAATCATTGAGTATAAGTCTGATAGTAAGTAAGTTTGATAGTAAGTTGTTTCAAACAAATTACATCACTGGGCAGTAGGGTTAAATCAGTAAGTGTTGCCGTTGCTTTACTAGAAACAGTCTTTATCTTGAGAGAGAGAGAGAGAGAGAGAGAGAGAGAGAGAGATTAAATGAGAGAAAACTGTGATTATAATAATGGAGAGGAATCAGTAAAGAGTGAATCATATTAGGTTTTTTTTTGTTTTTTTTTTAAACTTGTAAAGTTAGTTACACATGAGGAGATATATTTTAAATAGTTCAGATACTAACCAAGCAGCCATCCACTTACACCTTCTCTTGTGTTGATCCTGAATACTTTGCCACTATCCAGATTTTTACTTGCATCACAGATGACCTATTTAAACAATGTTTACTAAAGTCATAAAACAATAATAATGTTGTAATGTATTTCCAAAATATACTGCAAGATAAAAAAATACATTTATACATACCTGTACATTTATTGTATGGAAGCCTTTGTAATGATAATGCGCATTATCAGCTGTGGCACCAGACCTATATGAGTACAGTCGATTGCCCCCATGACATTTGGCATTTGTGCAATGGTGTAAAAATGACTTAAGTTTTGCAATGTTAGTTGGCTATTTTAGCAGCTCAGATGCTAAGCTACAAATTTCAGATAAAACAAGTTTCAATATGTGTGAAGATGTAGGCTGACTGAAGCCAGTACATGCACTTAAAGTCGTTTGAAATGAGCCTGAAGCTAGCAACATTGCACCCAATTCACACAAAACTTATTAATGCAATTAATCAAGGTGTTCTACATGAACTGCAGTTATGGACCTACCAGAGAAGCAACCCTGCCTACTTGGCCCCTTTGTCATATGTATAGGGATATACACTTCACTCAGGGCTACTAGACAAAGGGATTAGCAATAAATAGAAATAAGAAATAAATAGCAATAAATAGAAATAAACCCTGACAAAAATGAAAATCAAAGTTGTGATTTATTGAAAAGCAAATAACACAATATTGTTCAATAAACTACACAGTGCTTTTAAAAAGGGTATAAATGTAAGGTATGCAGTATGGCAGTTCCCATAAAAATATGTGGCTAGTGATGGGCAAATCTGTCCCGTTTTGCTTCGCCAAATAATTCACGAAACAGCGAAAATTCGTGAAACGCATTGAAGTCAATGCCCGACAAAATCATTTTGATGCTTGTTAATTTTTATACGCGCAACTATTTTGTCCAAATGCTTTAAAGTCAATTAGCGTCTTAATAATTTTGACGCTCCTCAATTTTTATGCGGGTCAATTTTTTTGCCGGTGAATTGTTGATGCAGTTTCGCAAAAACATTTGCCACACTTAGGGCCACATTTACTAAGGGTCGAAGTGAATTTTGTTATTATAAAAATATATCGGGAACGGTCCAATTCCTATGACGGACGAATGGCTAGTGTCAGAGGGTTGATATTTGTCACCCCCGCCCTCTACGACGCCATAACGCTATAAGGCCCAAGGCAGGATGGACTAATGGTCTACTGTGGACAATGGTCAATCATATAGCTTATACTAGGCCATACAAACAAAAGATCATCACTCTGTTTCTTAAATTCCAGAGTGTCAGCATAACGCCAGTCTGTCTGTTGGGGCCCCTTCTTGCTGAAGTGCTGCTCAAATTACTTGAAATACCACAATGGCCTTGGTTAGCCGATAGCTGATTGCGAGGCTGTGGACCGTTGGAGCTAGGCACAGTATGTTACCACATTCCTTTGATAACATGTAAGACTAAGTAAATCATTTAGACATTAATTGTACAAGGAGGAGTCAGACTATGTATGGTATTGGCATACTCACATTTGTTATCACCCCCATCTATGACATCAAAATGGGTAT
Source organism: Xenopus laevis (assembly GCF_017654675.1). Taxonomy (NCBI): domain Eukaryota; kingdom Metazoa; phylum Chordata; class Amphibia; order Anura; family Pipidae; genus Xenopus; species Xenopus laevis. The sequence goes on from NC_054376.1 coordinate 108,252,977, forward strand.
ATAAACTTATGTTATATGGGAGTATCCTTGGAAAGCATTCAGGTACCACCCAGGTGACACACGACTGTTTCCCCAGGCAAAACCTATTGTCTTGTATTTTGGACACAATAAACTACCTCATTGTATTTGAACTTGCACTATTTCGTGGTTTTGCTTTACGTACGAGGTCATAGAGGTACAAATATAACAACAATTTGAAGTGAATTTTCAAATTCAAAAACTTCGATTTCGAAGTAATTTTTGGGTACTTCGAACATCGAATAGGCAAATTGAAAAAACTTTGAATATTCGACCATTCGAAAATTGAAGTACTGTCTCTTTAAAAAACTTCGACTTCGACATTTCACCACCTTAAACCTGCCGAATTGCCATGTTAGCCTATGGGAACCTCCTAGAAGGATTTAATCGATCGAACAAATGATTTTACTTAGATTGCAGAATTGGCCATTCTATAACATACTATCACACCATTGTGTTTATTCAAAAAGATGCTGCACAACATGTTTCAGCTGAATTAGTTAATTCAACTTACATGTGGATCCATTATTGCCACTCTGCTTGAAGGCTGAATTATGTCTACAGTATAACTTACATCAAGTGGCAACATTTATCCCCCTTAAGCTGGCCAAAGATGCAAAGATCCGATCGTACGAATCATCGTACTTCCCCATCTCCCGACCTGCCACTAACCATTCAGATCAAAGTCTTACCAGTCAGATCAAATAAAGTAGTTAAAGAACAGATCAGCCAATGTTCTGCCCCTGACAGCAATCGTACGATATCTATGTCCAACAAAGCTAGTGACAGTCTCCCATTGAAAATCGTACAATAGCCAATACACACACAGATATATTACCGGCAGCCGACAGAAATTTTCGAACCTGTCCGATCGACCAAACGACCGATCTCCGCTGGACGAAAAATGTCGGGACTCTCCACATAGAGTCCGATAATCGTACGAATCCTCGATTCGTACGATCAAATCTTTGTTTAAGTATTCAAGTGGCACAGTGAATTAACACAGGTTATCACCCACCCAAACACCCTGCAGAAAGTGAAAGCAATACCCTGACTTGGTTTCCCAATCAGTAATCAGTTATTTTCCACTCAACACCAAGAAGTATAATGTATCCTCCCTCCACCATCAGGTAGCACATTATTCCTAAACAGCCTCAAGTGACATGGTGTATCCGCATCCACAGCATCATATGAAATTCCGCAGCATCAATTGGCAAACAGGATCCCTCACTTCACATAGTATTGAATTTGTGTAATTGTGTGTGTCATTAGTTTTTAGTCACTTTTCACCACTTCCAAGAAGTCTGTGAAGTAGTGTCCACAGTGGAACATTGGTGAAACATTTAGTCACTTTCTTGCCATAACTTTCAGTGAATCAAGTTAGACATACAGGAAATGCAGACTGAAAATTCGAGATTTGCGGATTTGCACATGTACCACACGTGACCGGATATGACCTGGAAATGGTCAGTATTTTTGTTCTGACATTTGGCAACAGGAGTTTGGGGAGGGTGTGCAGCCGAGAGAGCCGGGTTGCCCGACCCAATAGGCAAATGGTACAGTGTCTTATGGGCTGAGCAATTAAATTTCATAATATTAAAGCAAAAGTGTCTTTACACCATGTTACACATAGACACTGATTGTCTGTTACTGTGGGAAACATTTAAAGCACTTGCCCAGGTTCCCTCCATTAACAAAGCACAGAAACTCATCATAGCATTCAAGTCACTCAGTCTGAGTGCGTAAACTCACAGGCCCCCAATGCAGTTACATGCACATGCACATGCACTGCAGTTAAATTCGATAACATAACAATTACCTGCAAGTGATAGCTAAATTAAAATTTTGCAAACCACAACTACCTAGAACATGGGGAATGTACAGGTATTCTGCCATGGCCAAGGCCAAGTCAAATATCACCCCCACACACACACACAAGTCTGCGATAGACATCCCTAAACTCACATCTGCCCACATAAATATTCAGAATGCTCCCATAACCCTAGAAGACGTTAAATTGGCCATTTCTGTGCTCCCTAATCACAGATGCAGGTCTGGATGGCCTCCTGTCTGAGATCTATAAGCGCCAAAACTTATGTCAGTTTACCACCTTCTACGGCAGAAGCTCCAATCATAATTCCTTAGCCTGGGAAATATACAGTTAGGTCCATAAACATTCTTTGTACAGATGAAACCAAGATCAACCTCTACCAGAATGATGACAAGAGAAAAGTATGGAGAGGGCGTGGAACAGCTCATGATCCAAAGCATACCACATCTCTATAAAACATGGTGGAAGCAGTGTGATGGCTTGGGCGTGCATGGCTGCCAGTGGCACTGGGACACTAGTGTTTATCCATGATGTGACACAGGACAGAAGCAGCCAAATGAATTCTAAGGTGTTCAGAGACATACTGTCTGCTCAAATCCAGCTAAGTGCAGTCAAATTGATTGGGAGGTGTTTCATAATACAGATGGACAATGACCCAAAACATACAGCCAAAGCAACCCAGGAGTTTATTAAAGCAAAGAAGTGGAATTTTCTTGAATGGCCGAGTCAGTCACCTGATCTAAACCCAATTGACCATGCATTTCACTTGTAGAAGACTAAACTTCGGACAGATAGGCCCACAAACAAACAACAACTCAAAGCTGCTGCAGTAAAGGCCTGGAAGAGCATTAAAAAGGAGGAAACCCATAATCTGGTGATGTCCATGAGTTCAAGACTTCAGGCTGTCATTGCCAGCAAAGGGTTTATTATAAATTAACATTTTATTTTCAGTTTTTTAATTTGTCCAATATTATGCAATCTTTTTGTTCAACCCACTAAATTAAAGCTGAAAGTCTGCAGTTCAACTGCATCTGAGATGTTGAATTTAAAATTCATTGTGGTAATATACAGAACCAAAATTAGAAAAAAAATTGTCTCTGTCCAAATATTTATGGACCTTACTGTATGCTGGGTTGCAACTCCTATCGTTCCATAACTCTGCTTATAACAGATATAAAAATCATAGCCAAAATCTTAGCCAGCAGGCTCTCCTGGCTTTTTTAGGGCTTTATTAAAATCATAGCAGGATGGAACAGTCAGTGGCAATTACATGTATTAGTATCATAAATATGAAGCAATTTTACATAGTTTGTGCATCCATAGCACTGGATACTGGAACAGGTGATACTCCGACTATGTTTGCACGCATCCTTCTACCAATAAAGTTGACCACGCCAGTACTGGCCCTCCCATACGTCACACCAAGTGGGTGCTGTGACACGTCAGTCAAGAGAAAGGGAAAGCCAGCAGAGCCTGCAAGTTGTTCTTCCATGAGGATGATGTGATTGGATCAGGAATCGCATTGCATTCACATAAGAACCACACATTTTCTTCTTTCTAGCCAAGAGGACCCAGCCCCTAAAACTACTTAGGCCCTAGGCAACTGTCAAGGCACTGGCCATGCTCTAAAAACAGTAGTGTAGAAAGTGCTCTAAAAACACCATGCCAAGTTTACAAGAACACACTCCTTTTTAAATTACTGGAATAACAAACACACTGTGCCCCCAAAGCATTTCATGAAAGACACATTAGTAGCCTCTCAAGCTTTCCAATGCAATCCAAACCATCTTCCTCTTCTCCTGGTGACCATGCTCTATATAGTTCAGGGACTGAAGTTGCATTCTAATTTCATGAGATTGCAACAGCCAGCAAGACAAAAGGAATTTGTCTGGGACCTCTGGCTTTCGGCCAAAAGTCACGGCTGCCCTGGCTAAAGCAGGCCACTTGGGAGGTATGCAATTTCAGCCTTTGCTTGAACAGTGTGGGCCTATAAATATGTTGCTTTTAGGCCCTTGTTTAACAATTTGCTAAACAAAAAATCCTGTTCCCATCATTCTTCTGAAGACATGTTCCCTTCAAGGCCAAAATACTGGATTGGTATTATATTAATACACAACCACTGGCAGTGAAACCCAGGCCTAACTCTCCATTTTTCCATGCCCAAAGAAGCCTTTCTACCAATTTTTTATTTTCACTTGGCCATAGTTTTCTCAACCCTTTCCTTTTTGGTCAAAATGGGAGAACAAGCTCTGATGGCAACCAGAAAAATGTCTGGGAACCTCACCACTGTAAAAAAAAAAAAAAAAAAAAAGTGCCTAAAAACTAAAGATTTATGTTGGTAGCCATTAGAATCTCCAAAATTAGCTCATACATTGTCCCTAAATTGCAAATAATATTGTTCTTGTGGGTGACAGCCACGGTAGCCTAACTCCATGAAACAGGGCAAACCCCTGCCAGCACTGATCTGCACCAAAGCCCTTTTGGGCCCCCCAGAACTTTCTGTTGTAGAACTGACAGGTGAACCTGTACACATCAGAAATAGAAAAAACATGTTACTTTTGTATACTGCAATTATATTGGGACCCTCAAACTACAAAAAAAAACCTTAAAAGATTACTTAATTTCATCTGGCCCTGAGAAGAGTCTTTGATGATGGTTGCTGCTGTTGGCAACCACAAAAACATAGCACAAAGGAAGCAGAGTGAAAAAATTTTCTTTTACCTGCTTTTTCAAACACACACCATCCACAGTGTGATGGAAATCCATAGATAAAAATACATAAGCAGAATATGGATTAGCAGTGCTTAGTCACGACATGTTTCAGGAACTAAAAAAAGGTCTGGGAACTTCTGATGTCACAGTAAAAAAGCCTAAAAACTTTGGGACATATTTATTATGTTGTGTAAAAAATGACAGGTTAACACACCACACATAGCCAGGCATCGCTGTGTAAAAAAACACATTTTTTTATGCGTTTGTTCTCAGAGTGACTTCAGCCTGAAGCAATGCAAAATAACCGAGACAAATCTGGTGTAAAACTCACCTTGATATATTTGCCATTTATTTTACACAGCTTTTAACACCATTTTTATCAGCTTATTTTCTTTTACACGGCATAATATGGTAGCCATTAGTCTGTCCAAACTAGGGGTAGGCAGAAGAGGAGTGTATTTTGGGGCGCACAATTGGAGGGGTGCCAGGCACAGTACCTCTTCTGCCGGATTCCCCTAGTTCGGACCCTTGTTTCCTGACCTGCGGCAGCAATTCCTGCATTGTGGCGGATCGCATTCCTCCACGCATGCGCACGTATGTATCTTCAGTGCGTGCGAAGGTCCATGCATGCTCACACGTTTGTTCGTGCACACGCATGTGGAGGGGGTGTCATAGTCGGCTGGGTGGCCCGGCACTGCCTGTGCCAGCAGTGTTCTTCACAGACACTCCTAGTGTGCAAAATTGGAGGGGGGCCAGGCACAGTACCTCTTCTGCCAGATTCCCTCTAGTTCAAACCTTGTGCCCTCACCTGCGGCAGCAATTTCTGCACTGTGGCTGCTCACGCTCCTCCACGCATGCGCACGTAGAGGGGGGCGTCATAGTCTGCTGGGTTTCCTAGGACACCCAGCCGGCTTGGCCCGGCACTGCCCGTGCCAGCATCTTCAGTGCGTGCGCTGGTCCACGGCAACAATTCCTGCACTGTGGCACATACGTATCTTCAGTGCGTGCACTGGTCCACTCATGCGCACTGGACAGCTGCTCTGGCCTGATATTCCTCCATGAACCATGGGAAACTCCTGGGTGCAAAACTGGAGGGGTGACAGGCACATTAACTCTTCTGCCAGATTACCCCAGTTCGGAACCTTGTGCTCTCACCTGAGGCAGCAATTCCTGCACTGTGGCCACTTGTGCTCCTCCACGCATGCGCACATACGTATCTTCAGTGCGTGCACTAGTCCACGCATGCACTTGTTTGTGCGCATGCATGTAGAGGGGGTGTTATAGTCAGCTGAGTTGCCTAGGGTACCCAGCCGACTTGGCCCGTGCCAGCAGTGGTCTTCACCGACACTCCTAAGGAGCAAAATTGGAGGGGTGCCAGGCACGGTACCTCTTCTGCTGGATTCCCCTTAGTTTGTATCCTTGTGCCCTCACCCGCGGCAGCAATTCCTGCACTGTGACACATACGTATCTTCAGAGCGTGCGCTGCTCCACGCATGCGCGTGTTTGTGCGTACGCATGTGGAGGGGGTGTTATAGTCAGCTGGTTTGCCTAGGGCACCCAGCCGACTTGGCCCAGCACTGCCTGTGCCAGCAGTCTTCTTCACCGACACTTTTAGAGCGCAAAATTGGAGGGGTGCCAGGCACGGTACCTCTTCTGCTGGATTCCCCCTAGTTCGGATCCTGCACTGTGGCCACTCGTGCTCCTCCACGCATGCACACATACGTATCTTCAGTGCGTGCACTGGTACACGTATGCGCTTGTTTGTGCGCGCGCATGTGGAGGGGGGCATTACAGTCAGCTGGGTTGCCTAGGGTACCCAGCCGACTTGGCCCGGCACTGCCCGTGCCAGCAGTGGTCTTCACCGACACTCCTAGGGAGCAAAATTGGAGGGGTGCCAGGCACGGTACCTCTTCTGCTGGATTCCCCCTAGTTCGGACCCTTGTGCCCTCACCCGCGGCAGCAATTCCTGCACTGTGACACATACTTCTTCAGAGTGTGCGCTGCTCCACGCATGCGCCCTTGATTGTTCGTGCTCACACAGGTGGAGAGGGGCATCATAGTAGCCCGTGCCAGCAGTGGTCGTCACTGACACTTTTTTTGGGGCCCAGTAACTTGCACACATAGAATTCAGGCCTGTCTTCATATTCTTTGGGCATAAGTACTCGGACCCTGAAAATACAAAAGCTTTTCCTCTTTTTTTTAATCAAATTTAAAAAAGTTGGCATCCATCAAAAGGTCTTTGTTTTTTTTTTTTAGTTTCCCCGGATCTCTAAACCGAAATGAACTACTTCTGAGGAAATATTCGGAGCTGCGGTGGAGGAGGAGGACACGGCGGGTAAATAACACTAAAGGAAAGTCACTTGTTCACTAATAGGAGCTGCAAGCAGAGGAAACACAGAAGTTGCCGACACTAGCGCCCCTCACACTAGCAGCTTCCGCATGTGTAACGTTGCGCTACGACGTCTCTGCTCGTCCCTCCCACAAAGTAGCTAACGTGATGCGTCACTACGCTTACGGACGCCATTTTGCCCGATGAGACGTGGCGTCGGGATTTTCTAAGAGACAGGAGAAGGCGGAAGCTTGCGATTAACAACTGTAAGTAGCGTCTGCGTGCTGTGAGCAAAAGCCAGTGTGTGGGCCGCTGCACATTGATTTGGAGTCTTAAATCCCCTCAGCCTGTCCAGTCCCTATACCGGGACGAAAACTGACAACCAGGAACCCCGGTAGTCCAAGTAGGTGCAGCCCTTCTGCCCCCACTTAACTCCCAAAACCCACGGCCACTTCCCTGAATGCAGCTCTGAATACGTTGCTTACTATGTGGCGATGTGGGGTCGGCAACAGGCAATGTTTTAGTAGAAAGGCTGACCTCGTTTACAGACGGACGTTTAGACGCTGTTTCGGCCAATAACCTTCGCCTTCATGTCTAGGGATTGATTCAGTCCACGTATGAGTGTCATTTGCAGGTATGAGGGTGTGGGACGTGGTTGTGGCTGCCCGTGGGCCTTGCACGTCACTCTCTGCTGCTGTCTCACCATATGTACAGAACATGGATCCGGGTTGGGTGCAAAAGGATGCAAATCCCAAAATATACTTTTAAACACCTGTAATAAATGTGCAATTCACCAGTCGTTTGTTATTAATCAAAGGGTAAAATGACTAGATGTTGTCAGAGCTTCCCAGACGCTTTTCTTCCATCAAAGCCTATTTTTTTTTTAACTTGACTAAAAAGAAGAGTTTTTGTGCAACAAAAGGGCCGGGTGAAAATATGTGATCTTGTAGTTTGAAGGTCCCAGAAATTTTGTGCAAAGAAGGGGTAGAACAGGGGCTAATTAAAGGGATCCTGTCATCAGAAAACATGTTTTTTTAAAAAAAAAACGCATCAGTTAATAGTGCTGCTCCAGCAGAATTCTGCACTCAAATCCATTTCTCAAAAGAGCAAACAGATTTTTTTATATTCAATTTTGAAATCTGACACGGGGCTAGACATTTTGTCAATCTCCCAGCTGCCCCTGGTCATGTGACTTGTGCCTGCACTTTAGGAGAGAAATGCTTTCTGGCAGGCTGCTGTTTTTCCTTCTCAATGTAACTGAATGTGTCTCAGCGAGACATGGGTTTTTCCTACTGAGTGTTGTTCTTAGATCTACCAGGCAGCTGTTATCTTGTGTTAGGGAGCTGCTATCTGGTTACCTTCTCATTGTTCTTTTGTTTGGCTGCTGTGGGGAAAAGGGGAGGGTACAGCAGTAAAGAGTGATTGAAGTTTATCAGAGCACAAGTCACATGACCAGGGGCAGCTGGGAAATTGACAATATGTCTAGCCCCATGTAAGATTTCAAAATTGAATATAAAAAGAAAATGTTTGCTCTTTTGAGAAATGGATTTCAGTGCAGAATTCTGCTGGAGCAGCACTATTAACTGATTCATTTTGAAAAAAAATGTTTTTCCCATGACAGTATCCCTTTAAGGAGAAGACAATGGGCGTTTTCTCTGGTCTAAACTCTGATGTGGGCAAAATTACTAAATGTTAGGCACCCACCAGTGTTTCAAGTCACTCATCTGTTACCCCTGGCTGGTACTCTTCTACTTAATGAAGTAAGCCCCTTATTAAAAAAAAAAAAAAAACCCTACCCCACATAGACACCCCCAGCCTAGCTGCTACCCTGGCAAATGCCCCTAACTTTTTTAGTTACCCCTCAGGTGCAGATTCGCGGCTTCGGAGTTCACAGCAGCCATCTACTTCGGTCCTTCTGGCACTTCGTCAATTTTCGCGACTTTCGGCGCATGTGCAGTTGACAAAAAACCCGAATGTTCCTACTGAGCTTGCGCCGATACGGAACTTATTTACCAATGAAGACTGTAGAGAAGAAGATGGCTGCCGTTAATGAATCTGCATTTTATATTTAATTTTGAAATCTGACATGGGGCAAAACATATTGGCACTTTCCCAGCTTCACCAAGTCACATGATAAACTTCAGTCACTCTTTACTGCTGTACTGCAAGTTGCAGTGATATCAGCCCCCTCCCTTTCTCCCCCCAGCAGTCTAACCACAACAATGGGAAGGTAACAGCTGGCTGGTAGATTTAAGAACAGCACTCAATAGAAAAAAAACCTAAAAAGTCCCACTGCATCACATTCAGTTACATTGAGTAGGAGAAACAACAGCCTGCCAGAAAGTAGTTACATTTCTGAAAGCACATGACCAGTCAAAATGACCTGAGATGGCTGCCTACACACCAATATTAAAAAATAAAAAATGTTTCATGAATTAAATTTTATATTAGAGAGTGAATTATTTGCAGTGTAAACCGTGTAATTTAGAAATAAAAAAATACATCATAAAAATCATGACCGAATCTCTTTAAAGCGGTTGTTCATCTTTAATTTAACTTTTAGTATGATGTAGAGAGTGATGTTCTAAAACAGTTTGTAAATGGGTACTGATTACCCTAGCAACCATGCATTGATTTGAATAAGAGACTGGAATATGAATAGAACAGGGCCTGAATAAAAAGGGATGTAATAATAAGTAGCAATAACGATACATTTGCAGCCTTACAGAGAATTTGTATTTTCATGGGATTAGTGACCCCCAGTTGAAAGATGGAAAGAGGCAAATAATTCATGAATTATGAAAAATAAATACAGAAGACCAATTGAACAGTTGCTTAGAATTGGACTTCTATAGCATGCTAAAAATTAACAAAGGTGAATCACCCCTTTAAAAAAAAAAAATAAATAACCCCATTGTGGGGTACTGCTTGCGGTGCACCTCCATCTTTTTTTCTACTCCCTGATGCCTCCTTAGGCATTTCTGCAGACATTCTAGAACTCCCTGTAATAGTTATATAAAGTTCAGTAATAACCTGAGTCAGAAAGATTCACTGTCGGGTATTAATTATTTTTTTCAGTTGCTGTTTTCTTAGAAACAACAGTGCTGTATGTTTAAAAATTTCCTTTGTGTCCTGCCAGAGTATCCTATAATTAGGAGTTTGCACTTAATAAATTCACGTACCTACAGATTTTCTTGGTAAAAGTCACAGCGCACAAATAGAGCTTCAATTCTACATTCATTCATTTTTTACACAAAAAAAAAAAAAATATATATATATATATATATATATATATCTCTATATATATATATATCTCTATATATCTATATATATATATCTCTATATATCTATATATATATCTATATATATATATATATATATATCTCTATCTAGCTAGCTGCTGGGGTTGGGGGAGATATTGTAACTCACAAGTACAGTTTTTTTTACTCCATGGCATAAGGAACTTAAAAATATAATTGCATTCTGTGCTGACATCTATACGTTTATTTTTCAGAGCTGCCAACATGTCGAACTTCGATAATTTCAACACAGATTTCTATCAGACCAGCTATAGTATAGATGATCAGTCTCAGGGCTACAACTACAATGCAGGCGGAGCGCAATACAGCAAGTAACTTCATTTTTCACTATTGCCTTCATAAGTTTGCAAACATTACCTGTATATCTTAAAACATGTATAGTTATTAATTATATATTTGATATATATTTTCTGTTTTCTATTTCATAGACTGAAGCACAAGTGTCATGGGGATTTGTGAATTAGCATCCAGCAGCTAGAGGCCAAATATTAAGCAATTAAATTTCAGTCTCCATAACCTTCTATATTTTTAATTCCTTACCCATCTCCTCAGATGTTAGTTTCTTTTTAGTGTACTTATAAGGATTATGGATCTAGTGGACAGGGACATTAATCCATTTCACTCCTCTCTGGGAACTGTGGGCAGGACAAATGTATTATTATCATGTATTTATGAGATGCCAACATATTCTGCAGTGCTGTACAATAAATAGGTGTATACATTCAACATACAAATCTGCATACAAAACAATCAGTAACCAATACAAAAGGTAAAATGGGGGGGCTGCCCAAAATGCTATGTCCCTAAGCTTTTTGCTTATATGTGCAGCCTTTCGTTTTTCTACTCTATTATACTTACAGGCTAAGAAGGTTTTGTTTTTGTCGTAGCCACTAGCAATGGGCCACTGCTATACTCAACTGGACTCTTCAAGCTAGCAAGGCATGGCTGAACCTTATTACTAATCATTCAGCCTTTTATCATGATACATACGTCACTTGAGAGAGTTAGCATCTCTGTAAATGAGCCCCCATGTGTAGTATTAATTAAACTAATTAATCTAACTGACTAATCTAACATATTTCATACCCTTTAAGTTTTCAGTAGACTTACACATATTTTGTTCAATTGCAGGCAATATCCTTATGATCCCTACAGTCAACAAGGAGGTTTTATTCCACAAGAGATGAATCAACAACAACAGCCATATACAGGACAGATATACCAGCCTACACAAACATACACTCCCACAGCGACTGAATCTGTGTATGGAAGTACATTTGATGATGAGCCACCTCTGCTGGAAGGTACATATCCAGTTAAAGGAGATGAAACTGCTGATTTAACTGCATTTGTAAATAAATCTGTATTTAGAGAGTCTGAATGACCTCATAGGCAATGGTAACTAGCTTGTAAAATTTCCCTCAGAATGATTGTCAGGCTTAAAGGACAAGGAAAGTTGAACTAAAGAAGTAGGCTAGAAATGTTGTACATTATGTTTTGAGCTTTTGTACCAGCCAAAGGCAACCAAAGCCCTTTAGCAGAAAGGATCTGTGTCTCCAAAGATGCCCCAGTAGCTCCCCAACTTCTTTTCTGCTGATTCACTGCACATGCTCAATGGTGCTATCAGTTACTGAACTTAGGGACTGACTCAAAATATACAGAACACATAGAATATAAATTTCACAGTATAAGGCTGATTAATAATTTATATGGCTAATTACTACATAGCAGCACAGAAACCAGTGCAATTGCCATCAGACTTTAATAATCAGCCCTGTAGCATCAGCTTATATTACAGGCCAACCTCATTTTCTACTTGATAATTTGCAACAATCCCTAAGATTAGGTTCTCAACAGCTGAGCAGAGCCCACTGAGCATGTGAATGTCACAGACAATTTCCAAGATGGTGACCCCCTGTGACAAGTTTGAAGTCCTGGATCATTGCTGCTATTGACAAGCTGAAACTTTAGGCTGGTGCAATAAGTACAGTATATAAAACATGGCATTTCTCTTGCCTAGATTGGGGGACACAGGCACCATGGGGATGAAGATCCTGTTGCTTGGAGAAAGGACACTAAAAGGTTAAAGTGGCTCCTCCTCCTCCTGCTCTGGGCTTCATCCCCGCCTACCTCCTCAATCCCCAGTTTTCTTTTAGTGTCCTCAGAAGGAGGATGGACACTTCGTGGCTGGGAGCAATGGTACAGATTTATTCAGTATCATGCCACTACTAGGGGTCAGTGTTTCTCTTCCAGAACCCCTCCAGCCAAGGACTTCTGATCTGAAGATGCTCTATAGCCTTCCCGCTCTACGGAGGCTGCAGGCTGGGGAGCTCCCCCCCAAACTACCCTGGGCACTGGTTCCCGCTCTCCGGAGGCTGCACCAGTAGCCACGACGGAGGGTATATCTTTTATTGAGCATTCCTGGCTGGCACGAGGAGGTAAGTCAATTCCCTCCTCCCTCCCCCCATTACATGCTGCCTGTCAGCACTGCAGAAAGGCATTTAGTTTCACTTTCACTGCTATTCTCTCACACAGATTTCCCTAGGCATTTAGTTTCACTTTCACTGCTATTCTCTCACAGAGATTTCCCTAGGCATTTAGTTTCACTTTCACTGCTATTCTCTGACAAAGATTTCCCTAGGCCAGGGATGTCCAAAAGGTAGATGGGATCTACCAGTAGACCTTTAGCTGGTCATCAGTAGATATAAAGACACTGTCAACACACAGTTTGTCTAAATCACCCTCCTGTTTCATGCTTTTTTTTTTTTTTGATATTTATGCTTTTATATATGTAGATCATAATGGGACAACAGCACTAAAAGTAGTCCCCGCATTGGTAACTCAGTGCCATTCCCAGCGATCTTTCGCGCCACCATCTGGCGCTGCGTCTATTTCATTGTGCACGAGTCGCTGCACACGCGACTCACGGGTGCCATCTTACTAAGGTACTATACCAAAGCCCGGGAAACCTCTCTGGCGGCCATTTTGGATCCGCATCTCTCTCCAGTACTGAGCGTTTCCAGCCTCACTGTCTCTCACAGAGAAGAACAAGGCACCATTCCTTCCTACCTTGGTGAATAGGTAGTTACACTTCCCTTACTCTTTCTCTAGGGGATTAACACTTCCCTCTCTCTACGGGACCTACTGTGGGGTTTTTCATTACTTCCCTCTGTCTCCACAGATCGCACTCTAAGGGAGAAGTGGTTCACTCCTCTGGACTCTCCTAATATTCCACAATATCTTACTTACTGGGTTGCACTACATAGTATAGCCATGACGGGCAGGGCAGATGACCAGTCCCTTCCCAAGCAGGCAACTGCATGTACCACCAATGCAATTTAGTATTTGGCATGGGCTACTTGCAGACCTAAATTTGCTAGTGTTTTGGCTGAGCCAATATGTGAAGCCTGTAATACTGCAGCAGTCACTGCACAATTACAATCCCACACAGCCCTACCAGCCAGCTCTGCGACAGCTACGGCTAATCAAATGAGCTTGGATTCTGAATTGGTGTGCGCTCTATCTCTAGTGGGTCTACAAAGCCTAGCCAGAATTCCAGAGACTCTAGATAAGGTCCTACAGCATCTATCTACAGAGCCTCACAGACCGGTCACTCAGCAGTCGGCCACAAAGTTCCCCACCTGTTTTGCCTGATGAACAGGAAGAGGGACAGATCCTATCCGCAGATGAATAGGATCAGGATACCCCTAGATCACAATGAGAGGTCGAGAGCCTGATTCAGGCACACCCCACCTTTAGCAGAGCGAACCAATAACATTTTCAAGAGGCAAAAGAAGTCTTCTTGTGTCTTTCCAGCCTATGAACAGCTGGGTGACATTGTTAAAGCACAATGGAAAACGCCAGACCATAGAGTCCAATTTTCCATCGCTTTACTCAAACTTATCCTTTTACTTTACAGACCTTGGTCTTCACACCCAGCAGTGGACCCACCGGTCTCTAACTTGTCAAAGACCACCACCATTCCAGTAGTCGATGCGGCTTCCTTTAACGATCCTATCGACAAACGTCTTGAGGGTTTCTGCAAGTCGATTTTTACAGCAGCAGGCAGAACTCTACGACCTATTATTGCCACCCCATGGGTATCCAGGTCAATGGAAGTTTGGGTGGAACAGGTGGCCCAACTCATTGGCTCAGAAGACCCCTCCACAGACCTCTTTCTAGCTCCGATAGCGGACACAAATATATAAATTTGCGTATCAGTCCTGGACGCGGCTAAGCTCGTCACAAGGGCTTCGACATAATCCATTGCAGCCAGAAGTTTCCTTTGGCTAAAAAACTGGTCAACAGATCTTACCTTGAAGTGGTCTCTGCTTGGTCTCCCATTCTCGGAAAAAAAAAAAAAAAAAAAAAAAAAAAAATTTTTGGTGCTGAACCGAGAAGGAAAGTTCTCAAGCTACAGAGCCAGAGGTCCCAACATGAAAAGCAACAAGCTCCGACCCGCCCCAGATTCCAGTCAAGGCAGAGCACTTCTTGGTCAGGAAGCAGAGCAGCACCTAAGCCCGCACGGGACAAAACAGCCTCCGCATGAGGAGGTGCCCACCCATGAAAGCTAAACCCTTTGGCGGACGCTTGTCACTTTCGGGAGGTGTGACGGCATAGAGTACTGGAACCCTGGGTCCTACAGATCATTTTTATCTCATAGAATTCACTCAGCTACCTCCGAGGTGATTTTCCATCTCAAGGCTCCCTACCACAGAACCCAGGCACTCAGCTTTCCATGGGGTTCCACACGCCCTGACTGCCTCCGCGGTAGTAATGGCGGTCCCTCAAAGCTAAAAGGGGCTTCGGTTTCTACTTAAACCTGTTTATAGTACCCAAAAAGGATGGATCTTTTCACCTGGTGCTAGACCTAAAGGCACTAAACGACCATGTAAAGAAGCACCACTTCAAGATGGATTCCATCCAGTCAGTCCTTATGTCCCTGGACATAGAGGATTTCAGGGCGGTGATCGACATCAAAGATGCATACCTGCATGTCCCCATACATCCGAACCACCACTGGGTCCTTCACTTTTCAGTGGCAGGAGAACATTGGCAATCCCTGGCACTCCCCTTCAGACTATCCTCCGCGCAAAGGCTATTCACAAAGGTCATGGCTGCGGCTCTAGAGGACCTGCGACTGCAGGGAGTGAGTGTCATACCATACCTGGACGACCAACTGGTAAAGGCCCGTTCCATGGCACTGGCCACTACTCATCTCCAGACACTAATGCTGTTAGGTTGGCAGATAAACTTCCAAAAATCATGATTCATACCTTCCCAGAGTACAGAATATTTAGGGCTTGATCTAAATTCTTCATTGGGAAGAGCCTTCCTTCCCAAATCCAAGATCACCTCCATGCAGGGGCTCCTGTCATCTCTGCAGAAAATGGATCAGGTACCTTTAAGGTTGCCATGAGAGTGCTAGGGACTATAGTGTCATCCTGCGATTCCATATGCGCAGCTCCACGCCAGAGCCATGCAGAGCCTTACTCCAACACCAGAGGAGGAACTGAGCGAACCTAAACTGCAGGATTCCCCTATCAGATCTAGTTTGAACCTCTATCAGTTGGTGGCTTTGACCAACAACACTTCCGTCAGGAAAACCCTTCCCCAATCACCAGTGGACAGTCATCACAACAGTTGCCAGTCTACAAGGTTGGGGAGAAATATTGGGAGACCTAACCGTACAGGGACGTTGGTCACAGAAAGAACTACTCCCCATCAACATCCTGGAATTAAGAGAAATCTACCTGTCATTGCTCCAATGGTCAGGCAGACTTCAAGATCTACCTGTAAGAATACAGTCAGGCAATGTGACAGCGTTGGCTTACATCAACCACCAAGGAGGCTAGGGGAGTCAAGCTGCCCTCGCAGAGGCACAGCAAATTCTTCTGTGGGTGTAAAACACGGTACCGGCTATCTCCTCAGTTCATATCCCTGGAGTGGACAACTGGATAGCAGATTTTCTCAGCCGAGAGACCTTAGTTCAGGGAGAGTGGAGCCTACACCCAGAGGTTTTTTTCAACTGATTCTGGCAAGGTGGGGCACTCCGGAAGTTGACTTAATGGCATCCAGGTACAACAACAAGCTTACGAGGTTCTTCACAAGAAGCAATGACCCTCTGGCCCTAGCATGGACACACTGGTGGTTCCGTGGCAGTTTCACCTAGCATATGTCTTCCCACCACTGGCACTTCTGCCAAGGGTATTCAAGAAGGGTAGAAACAGTTGTAGTGGCACCCTACTGGCCACACCACACTTGGTTTGAAGAGCTCATAAGTTCATCAGTGGACGCACCATCAGGAGTTCCAAAAAAAAAAAAAGCCATACCGACCTTACTAAGGGCCAGAAAGCCCGTCTTCGCACGCATCTACCACAGGGTATGGAGGACATTCATATCCTGGTGTAAATCTAAAGCCAAAGACCCACAGTCCTGGGATGAAAGTAGCCTATTGTTATTCCTTCAGGAGGGTTTAGAAATAAGGGCTGGCACTCAGCTCACTGAATGTTCAGGTATCAGCCTTATCTATCCTTTTTCAGCAGCAGCAGCAGCTTGCAATGCTGCCCAACATCAAGACCTTCCTACAGGGAGCATTGAGGATGATACCTCCATACCGTCATACAATCCCTCCCTGGGATCTCAATGTATTGCAGGAGCAACCGTTCGAGCCATTGGCTCAATTCCATTAACTCTGCTGACTCTTCAGGTAGTTTTCTATTAGCCATCACTTTGGCTAGACTAGTTTCAAGACTAGCAGCTCTATCTTGTCGTCCACCATTTTTGATCTTTTACAAGGACAAGGCGGTGTTGAGACCTACCTTGGATTTCTTCCTAAGGAGTTCCATCTTAACCAGGACCTGGTGGTTCCTTCATTTTGTCCTGAACAAAAGACAAATTTGGAACAGTTACATATGTAGATGTGGTTCGTTCTCTCAGAACATACACCAGGGCTACCAAGAGTAGAAGGAAGCTAGACAACCTCTTTGTCTTACCAGAAGGACCACGGAAAAGCCTTAAGGCATCTAAGGCCACCAATGCAAGATGGATTAGGTCAACAATCTTGAAGGCCTATGAGGTACGAGGTAAGGCCACACCCTTCCGGGTTCAGCTCATTCTACTTCTTCACTCAGCACTTCTTGGGTGGTTCCTCTCCAGGCTTCAGCAGAACAGGTCTGTAGGGCTGCAGTGTGGTCATCCACACACACCTTTTCCAAATTCTACAAGGTGCATACATTCGCCTCAGCCGAAGCGAGCTTCGGCAGGAAAGTGTTGCAGGTGGTTATTCACTGAACACTAGGGGTAAAAAGTCCCGCCCTCATGGGTAGCTTTGGGACGTCCCCATGGTGCCTGTGTCCCCCAATCTAGGCAAGAGAAAAATAGATTTTTGTACTTACCGTTAAATCCTTTTCTCTTGTCCTACATTGGGGGACACAGGCCTTCCCTCCCTGTGTTAGTTCATGTTAATATTGATCAGGTAATATCTTATATAATTTTTGTTGTTCAAATACCAACAAGTTCAAACAGCAGGTGGTTCATACCGTGCTTAGCTTGCATTGGGGTGGAGCTCCTTCTCTTCACATGGGCAATTGGTAGGGCTCGTCATCTCTTCTTCGGTCAGAAGACTGAGGATTGAGGAGGTAGGCGGGGATGAAGCCCAGAGCAGGAGGAGGAGGAGCCACTTTAACCTTTTAGTGTCCTTTCTCCAAGCAACAGGATCTTCATCCCCATGGTGCCTGTGTCCCCCAATGTAGGACAAGAGAAAAGGATTTAACGGTAAGTACAAAAATCTATTTTTTTAGAACTGTACTAAGTATGGATTTAGAACAAGCTTATGCACTTTGCTTGCTGAGTAAAATAATTGTATTTGTCCAAAATACATAGTACATTCAATATATTAGTCTCCTAAGGCAGAATAACCTCTGCCAATATCTGCATTGTTAAGTCAGACAAGGACTTTAAACCTTACTTTCTCTCACAAGGGATTTTTAAGCCATATAGCAGGCATACATCTACAGTCTGTTCTGCTCTTGTTTTATATCCCTGGAAGCAGCAGCATATTCATTGCAGGTAAAGGCTTTGAGCCTTTTGTTTCATGACTACTAAAAAATAGTTATCACAAATAATTTATTAAAGGAGAAAGTAAGCTAAAATCACTTGGGGTGCCAAGTTGTTGCACAAGTTTCCTACCCTGCTCCTCTTTATAAAATGCACTGTCCCAGGGAACTGCATGCTGAGCACCACAGTGTCTTCAGGTTTCCCCACAGCCAATTCCAGCCAGGCATATGTGCAGTACAAAAAAAAAAAGAATGCAAAAAAAAGAGCATAGGATGTATAGGAGGTTATACAACAAAAAGGTTATAATTGAAGCCTCTCTTTGTCGATCTTAATATAGAAAGTAACGTTATTAAATGTGGGAATCTGACATAGATTGTCCTAAGTTGTACATATAACAGTTATGTGCATGACCTTCAAGAGGCCTCAAAATAAATACAACATGGCAACATGGCATTAGAACAACTTGTCAGGGTGCTGGAGATCAGTTTTTTTCTTTTAAAACCTCTCCCAAAAGCTTAATTTTATCATACTAATCCTCTTTTCTGAAAAACTTTTATAGAACTTGGAATCAACTTTGACCACATTTGGCAGAAAACTCTGACTGTGCTACACCCTTTAAAAGTAGCAGATGGCAGCATTATGAATGAGACGGATTTGGCGGGTCCAATGGTCTTTTGTCTAGCATTTGGAGCTACATTATTGTTGGTAAAAACATATGCTTTAAATTTTTAATGTTAAACATTTCTCCGGTTCAGACCAATCTATTTGGTTATTGCAGGCTGCATGCTAAACAAAGTACTAGTGCACAAACAATCTATACACACAGGACTTGCATGATATTTCTTTAGTGTTTTAGGGAATTGGCACATAGGATGTTTTGTCATCTAGTATTAATCTATGTTGCCACACGTAGCAGCACAGAGGGAACCCAAAGTTTCCTTGTCGGGAAGTTTTTCTACCAGCAATTCACAGTATTGCCAGTTGGAAGAAAATTAGGGACTCTGTCACCACCATGATGCAGATTTACCTAGGGCAAGAACAAGGTATGTTTGCCATTACACTTATTGTTCAGTCTTTTGATCCCTGCTATGATTTTTTTCAGGAACAGTGTACTCAGCTGCTGCTTTTGGTTACATTTGCTGTCCTTAACAAATATGTCAATGGAGATCAAAATATTACTATGCAAGTCTTGTGTGTGGAGCTTGTTGAACGCTTTTTCTATCTATATTTTTAAAGGAAAACTATACCCCGCAAACAATGTAGGTCTCTAAAAATATATTGCATAAAACAGCTCATATGTAAAACCCTGCTTCATGTAAATAAATCATTTTCATAATACTTTTCTAGTAGTATGTGCCATTGGGTAATCAAATAGAAAATTGCCATTTTATGGATCATACGATTCACTATGCACACAAACGTACCAAACAAACTATACGTCTTAGGTCTCATGAGCCAATTAACAGACAGAGTTCTGTCTTTTGCTTCAACACTTCTTCCTGTTACAGTTAGAGTTGTTTAATATGCCACTTAAAATTATATTAACTATCTGTTTCTTAAGTATTCATTTTGGGGGTATAGTTTTCCTTGAAGACAAATTTCTTTGGTAAGTCTTGCTATATGTCACATGCTAAAATGAAGGAACCTAAATACCCCAAATAAAGGAGAACAAAAGCCATAGGAAAAAAGTTAGAAGCCCACAAGGCTTCTAAAACTATACCAGTTTATACCCCCAATACTACCCTGGTTTTTATTACCTGTTAACAAAAAGCAGGGGAGTACAACAGAAGGAGAAAGACCTCTCCAGATTGTACTACCTGTTTATCTGTGGCTTTAATTAACCAGTATACGTGTGTTCTAAATGATCAATGTATCCTCTTGCCCCATCTATTCTAAATGCATTTCTTGAATGTATAGCATTTGAAGTTTAAAGAATCATCTTTAATCTGTTTTTTCTTTTATTTTGTAGGCTGGAAAGATACAATTCGGCTATGTCTATGGAATTAGTGCAATGGGTTGTCTGGGAATGTACTGTCTGCTGAATTTAATGAGCATGACCGGTGTTTCGTTTGGCTGTGTATCCAGTGTACTCGGTTACTGTCTCCTTCCCATGATCATACTCTCTACTTTTGCTGTCATTTTCTCTTTACAGTAAGTAGCAGATTAGTTATGTGTTTTACTAGCATTTGCCCAGATCCTCATAGGGATTTGTCTCAACAACCTTTAAAAGTTCTTAATGTATTTTTATAGTGTTGTTTTGAATCTGGTAACATTGTGAAAAACTTGGGATTTGTGGATATACAACTAAATCAAAAGTAAACTGTGCGTTGTACATAAGGGAATAGCTTTTAAAACTACTTGTATTGTTCACTGCATTGAATGTATGATTTCTAATGTTATATGGATGTCAGAGCCAATGGTCCCTAGTAGCACTCCTAGTAGCTTTATATCTGCTCTTTAACTTCTAACAATCAATTGTCAAGAGTTTAATCTCACCAGGCTTGTTATTCCTTGAAGAGGTAAGAAAATAAACCCATATGTCTGCTGCAAGAAGCAGTCGTCTCATTTTTATTCAACTGGCCAACTAATTAACTGGTACGTTTTAAGTCAGCATGTACTAGAGATGCACCGAATCCAGGATTCGGTTCGGGATTCGGCCTTTCAGCAGGATTCGGCCGAATCCTTCTGCCCGGCCGAACCGAATCCGAATTTGCATATGCAAATTAAGGGTGGGGAGGGAAATCGCGTGACATTTTGTCCCAAATCAGGAAGTGAAAAAATGTTCCCCTTCCAATCCCTTATTTGCATATGCAAATTAGGGTTCGGATTTCGTTCAGTATTTGGCCGAATCTTTCACAAAGGATTTGGGAGTTCGGCTGAATCCAAAATAGTAGATTCGGTGCATCCCTAGCATGTACAGCAGTGAAAATAAACACATCAACGTTTTTCTCAGTAAATATATTTTTGGTGCTATTGACATGAAATTTACACCAGATGTTGGAAACAACCCAGGTAATCCACACATACAAAGTACTCAAAACAAAAAGTCCACAAATTAAGTTGTGTGTAATAAAGTGGAATGACACAGGAAATAAGTATTGAACACATGAAGAAAAGGTTGTGCAAAAAGGCGTGATAAAGTCAAGAAACCTGAAATCGGTCAGTATTTAGAAAGCAGTCCTGCCCACTATCAGTGCAAATTAATATCAGCTGGTTTAATCCTGATTTATGGGTTATAAAAAAAGTTTCTCATTACCAAGATATCACAAGAAGCATCTTATGATGGGTAAAAGAAGAAGCATCTTATGATGGGTAAAAGCAAAGAGCTGTCTCACAACCTTCACAGCCTTATTGCTGTAAAACATACCGATGGCATTGGTTACAGACATATTTCTAAGATAGCTTCTGAATGTGGCAGTGAGCACCATTGGGGCAATAATCCAGAAGTGGAAAGAACATAATTTCACCATAACCAGGTGCTCCTTGCAAGATTTCTGTCAGAGGAGTCAAAAGAATAAACAGAAGAGTTGTCCAAGAGCCAAGGATCGCTAGCAGAGAGCTTCAGAAAGACCTTGAAATAGCAGGTACAGTTGTTTCAAAGGAAACCATAAGTAATGCACTCAACCAACATGGACTCTATGCACAAACACCGAGCAAGACTCCACTGCTGAAGAAAAAGCATGCTGAGGCTTGTTTAAAGTTTGCTGACAACATTTGGACAAGCCAATGAAATTCTATCATCCCACTTTACTACACACAACTTAATTTATGGACTTATTTGTTTTGAGTTCTTTGTACAGTTGTTCATAATAGTAGCAGTCCGACATCACTAACCTGATCAATCACTGTTTGAGATAGAAATTATATTTCTACATGGCAAATCATTTACCAGTAGGTGTAGTAGAGTAATAGAAAAACCCAACAGTCTTGACATGCACTGCTATTTTTTTCAGGTTTATATTCCCTTTTTAAAATCTTTATATTTTAATTTGGAATAGAATGTGCAGTGTTTCCACTGCATTTGTGTGTATGGAAATAAAATCAATTATAAGGATTTTGAGCTTTATTTAAATTTTTAAACACACTGCTATTATTCTGAACACAACTGTACATGTTGATTGCTTGAGTTGTTACCGACATCTGGTGTACATTTCATGTCAATAGTCCTATTAGAAATAAATTTACTGAGAAAAGCGTTGACGTGTTCAATACTTATTTTACCTGCTGTATGTTCCCCCTAAGCTCCAGTTGCTGTTCTGTGTTTACAGTATATGTTTGTCCTGTTCTCTGCAGTGCTCTGCCTGGCTACATGTTCCATTGACCCTATATAGCAGATCTCTGCTCTCCATCGGCCAAGACTCCAATTCCCACAATATTTTAGTCTTTCTGTAATTAGCAGGCTTATTAAGGAGAATCTGTGTTTTATAAATAAAAGGGTAGAGTATGACAGCTTCTGTTAGATAAAGGCCTGTGGCAGATGTGGGCACTGTCTGGCAGTGGTCACTTGTAAGGGTTTTCGGAAGTTGCATCACGAGGAAACTTCAGGTGACTTTGTAAAAACGAATCGCTCCGAGGGCCATCCCGCTGGCTATTTAGATTTTAGCCGGCGAGGAGGCAGTTCATGGAGATTAGTCGCCCCGAAGAAGAGGAGATTTGTCGCCAGGCGAGCCTTGGCTATTAATGACAGTTGTTTTATAAATACCGCATAGATTTGCAAATCTATTAATATCTAACTATTTGCTGACTAGTTTCTAAGACTGTATTTTGTTTTTCAGAGGAATTTTGGGCATCGTTCTCGCTGCCTTAATAATTGGCTGGTGCAGTTTCTCCGCCTCAAAGATCTTCATTTCTGCTTTGGCCATGGACGGACAGCAGCTTCTAGTTGCCTACCCTTGCGCTTTACTTTATGGAGTCTTTGCTCTTATCTCTGTGTTTTGAGCATGTTCTTTTCATTTGGACTTAAGTGGGCCAACCCTATAATAAAGACCAATCCTGTCTCCCAGAATGGACCAGAGAGCATTGCTATCATGTGCATTCTTATGTATCTGGGACAACAATGGAAATAATGAACATCTAGTTATCCATTTTTATACTGAAGGGACTCAATGTCTTCAGTGTTAATAAATATACCTGGTTATAAGGTAATAATGTAATGTTTTTGGTGGCGTTTACAGAAGGAACATGCATGTTGTGGTGATGTTTCACTGATAGCACAGTATGAAAAATTATTTACAGTAATAAAAGCAACTTTCAGTCTCTCTTTTTTTTTTTTAACATTTCATAATTGTCAGTGAATTTGCTGTTTGAGGCACATTTGGTCGGTTTATTATAAAACACTAATTGGTTCCTGCAAGTCTGAGGCAGTCTATCCAGTTTTCCTGTGTCAGATGAGGAATCAAGAATGTGTAAAACAAATAAAAAAAAAAAAAAAAAAGAAATTGACAGTTCAGATGCTGTTTGTGCACCTAAAGGGGAGTATTTTTTTTCCATCTAAAAATGTGTAGTATACTTATTGAAAAGTCATTTGTGAAGGTGGGCTGTTCCTTTAACATCTTATAGTAGGATGTAGATGATGGTAGTGTTTTTAGAAAGTGTCACCTTTTGCTTTTCATCTCCCCAGCTTGAAATTGTTGCCCATTTCTGGCTTCCCTAGCAACCAGACAGTTAATCAAATAACAGGCAGACAGGGGGGCGTGGCCAACAGCCCAACGTACCGGACGTGCTCCTCGGCGCTCCCGGGGTGTCCTCCACAATTCAGCCTTGATCCCCACTAGGCGACCGCACATTTAGCAGGGTTCCTACCCGGACCGTCCATCGGGGGAAAAGGTCTACTCTGCATAAGGGGGTGAGTGAGCGATAAACCCCGGGGGCGCCCTCCTAATACTATCTAAGGGACGAAGGCCTGCACTGTCCCGTGCCTGGTGGTGGGGTGGACACGTGGGAGGGAGTACCTCCCTTTACTCCTTACGTTTGGGAGACACACCGCAACCCTCGCCACCACAACACTGTCTGCACCTTGGCTAATGCTGTACATCTTGTCAGAGGCAACAATACCATCTGACTGGCTGGGAGACCCCATTGCTGGTCTGATCCGAGCCCTGGCTGCCATCACCCACCAAGACCGCAGGCCATCCGGATAGGCCATCCAGAAATGATGTCATAACCTCTCTCATCTCCCTGCAACCCATTCCAGAGTGCATATACAGTCATACAGTTCTGCAAGTCCCACGGCCACTGACACTCAACACCAACTTTTAACTTTGCACGTAACTGTGCCTGTGAGTGACTCTCTGCACCAATGGGTAAAAACGGCCCAAAACCGAAGACAGAGGCCGCCGCCCGTCTGGAACGCTACGCCCACAGCTCGCAACAGGCAACAGACACGGACAGTAGCCAGGAGCCTCCACTACCTACATCACAACCAGTCATGGCTCCCCCTGAACCATCCCTGACTGCACTCATGAGCGCGATACTGGAAAATCGCACTTCTGCTACTGCTCAACTTGAGGCCCTTAAAATTGATATATCTCTGCTAAGACAGGATCTACAGAATGTGAGGGAAAGGACGACCGAAGTAGAAAACAGAGTCTCCATGCTTGAGGACCAAGTGCCTCCAATGCAAAACTCCCTACAAACCGTTCAACAACAACTCCAGTCAGCCTGGGAGAAAATTGATGACCTTGAAAACAGACACAGGCGTAACAATGTCCGAATTGTCGGTCTCCTAGAGAAAGCTGAAGGTCAACAGCCTGAGCAATTTACTGAAACCTGGCTACGAGACTTATTCGGGGCTGACACTTTCTCCTCCAATTTTGTCATAGAAAGGGCTCACAGGGTTCCGAGCAGGACCCCCTCTCCGGGGGCGCCACCACGGCCATTTCTGTGCAAACTTCTCAACTACCGGGACCGGGATGCTATCCTCAGGGCTGCAAGGCGGCAGGGGGAATTACAATACAATGGCAACAGGATCTCATTCTACCCGGACTTTTCTGTCACCATACAGAAACAAAGAGCGAGCTTCCAGGGCGTTAAAAGACGACTGCGGGACGCACAACTACAATACAGCATGCTGTTTCCTGCCAAGCTACGGATTATTGAAGGTGGCCAATCACATTATTTCACAGCACCCGCAGATGTTGCAGCTTGGCTTGATGCAAAGGGCCCACTAAGACCGGCGGCACATGCTAGTCCTAGACGGGATTAACGCCTTTACTACTCTTCGAGTTGCTTTATTGCCGAGTTGTCTTCTATCTACATATGAAGTCTGCTGACCCTTGTTCTTTCTTCTAATACAGTTTGGTCCACGATTTCTGGTCCACTTGACCTACCCTACGGCTGTCCTCCTGTCATTGTCTGCTGGGACTGTGGTAAGGATATATGTCAGTACTTTTCGGGTTGCCCCCCCATGCCACGGGTGCTGTAGTGGTACATGTTGCAACTCTACCCACTCTCTGAGTTAACTTCATGCCGCATTGTCGGCTATTTACATAGGTGCTTGCCGACAACCATACTGGTTCTTATCAGAGTTTGGCCCATGTTCCCTGGTCCACCCGGCTTCCCTCGCTGCTGTCCCCCTGCTACAAATAATGTCTTCTGTGACTATGGCAAGGATTGAGGACAGTGCTTTGGGATAACCAGGTAATCCCCCACGTCAAAGGGGACGTATCTGTATACGTGGACCGCCCATACTTACAAACAGACTAATAGCCCATGGCACTTCTGGAATGGAAGGGAACTTTATCTGTTTATATTTCTAAAAGTTACTGGTTGGGTGATAAAGGGCCACGCCCACAGTCACTGACCAATTAAGTGTCTTCAGTTATGGGTATTAGACCCACCCATGTTGGGGAGGTGGGTAGGGAGGGAAAGTGGGAAATGTTGGGGTGTCTACTGTATGTGTCTTATTACTCTCTCAGCAAATACTGTGTCAATGCGTTCTCTCAAGGTACAGGTTCCGCAACCAATTTTGTTCAGTCATCTATACAAAGCTCACTATGTCAGTCTATAATATTATCTCATGGAATATCAGGGGGCTTAACTCTAAGTTTAAACGCAGTCTCATGCATAACTTTATTAAAAAGCATTCCCCTTCTATCCTACTGCTACAAGAAACACACCTAACCGGACAAAAAGTCCTCTCCTTGAAAAGACCCTGGGTGGGATGGTCCTATCACTCCACATTTTCTACCCATGCAAGAGGTGTCTCCATTCTGGTTAGGAAATCCATAGCATTTTCATTTTCACAGATTATTACGGACCACTACGGCCGTTATATTATTCTGAACTGTACGCTTGACAACAAGCCCCTTACATTGATCAACTTATACATGCCCCCACCGTATTCTGGGGCGCTGTTAGATCACATCGCTAGCAAGTTAGCAAATTTACCCCCCGGCCCTATGTGCATAATAGGAGACTTCAACTCCACAATGGACCCTCAGCTAGACCGTCTTAAGTCTCATGACGTAGGTCCTACCAAACTTGCTCAATGGGCAAGTGCATTTCATTTGCTAGATGCTTGGAGATGGAAACATCCCGATCTTAAGGAGTATTCCTGCCACTCAACTACTTATCAGTCCTTCTCTAGGATCGATTTGGCACTAGTTACTACTGATATACTCCCCCTCATTGATAAAGTTCAATTTCTCCCTAGAATACTCTCTGATCACTCCCCATTCCTTTTATCCTTGAGATGGATATCCCCAACGAACTCTAGGTTATGGAGACTAAGTCCTCTCTGGTTAAATAACAATACGGTCCAAATAGCTAACTCCGAGGGTTATGTTACCTACTGGGAAACCAATGCTGAAACGGCCTCCCAGGAGGTCTTGTGGGACGCCTCCAAGGCAGTGATGCGGGGGGTTCTAGCCAGGGCGATACGGCAAGCCCGCAACCAGGCGCAAAATAGTGTGGAGCAGGCGGAAGCAGAGGTCTTGCAGGCTGAGAAAAATCACGTTTCTAACTCTTCACCGGAGTCATATGCACTATTAGTAGACAAACGGAACGCCCTAGAGCGACAGTACACTCTGGTAACAAAGAAAGCTCTCCTATATCAATCACAACGATACTTTGAGATGGGTGACAAAAACGGGAAATTGTTAGCATACTTTGCCAAAACAATGAACCCCTCAACAGCAATACCAGTCATAGCGGGAGCGGGTAATGCAACGGTCACGGACCCGAAACTAATAGTAGAAGTGTTTGCTTCATATTACCATGACCTATACGACACAACATTGACCCACTCTAATGACCTTCATACACCCTTCTTGGACAGCATTTCCATCCCATCCCTCTGCCCGGAAGACAAGACAGTACTGAATCAACCTATAACAATAGAAGAGGTTAGAGATGCTATTGCCTCTCTCCCACCTCACAAAACCCCAGGCACTGACGGCCTCCCCTCGTCTTGGTACAAGTCTCTACAGGAGCAATTAGCTCCCCACTTACTCGACACTCTGCAGGCCTCCTTCGTAACAGGCTCACTACCCCCCTCATTCAGTGAAGCCCTCATTGTAGTGATCCCCAAACCCGGCAAAGACCCCACGCAATGCAGCTCGTACCGACCCATTTCCCTTATAAATACGGATGCTAAAATCCTTGCAAAAATCCTTGCTAAGAGACTTCAACGGTACATCATAGACCTCATTCATCCAGACCAATCAGGGTTTATGCCAGGTAGATCCACTAACATCAACTTGAGATGTCTATATACCAATGTCGAGGTAATGCACGACAAGACAGGTACAAGAGCTGTAGCCTCCCTTGATTCGGCCAAAGCATTTGATTCCATTGAGTGGTCCTATCTTTGGGAAACTTTACGCAGATTTAATTTGGGTGACCAATTCATTAGATGGATTCAATTACTATACCAACGACCGACGGCTAGGGTGAGGGTCAATGGTCTCATATCTGCCCCATTTCAATTACATCGAGGTACTAGGCAGGGCTGCCCCTTGTCGCCATTTTTATTTGCTTTAGCCATTGAACCCCTGGCTATAGCCATCCGGGAGTCTCCTCAAATCGCTGGCTTAACTCTTGGCCCACTCACGGAAAAAATTTCCCTATATGCAGACGACATGCTCATATATCTTGCCGACACTCAGGACTCCCTCACTGCCCTTCTCACGGTGGTAGGACAATTTGGTGTATTCTCAGGTCTTAAGGTTAATTGGAACAAATCCATCCTTTTTCCCATCGACCAACAACCTACTCCCCCTCTCCCCCCCGATGCACAGCTTATGTGGGCACAGGAATTTAAGTACTTGGGTCTAAATATACAAGTGGACTTGTCCACCTTCATACAGATCAATCTCACTCCAATACTTACTAAACTCGAGGCAGACCTCCGACACTGGGCTAACCTCCCTCTTACGCTGTGGGGGAGAATCAACCTTATCAAGATGATTTACCTCCCTAAAATCCTATACCACCTACACAACGCTCCTACACATATCCCTAGCTCGGTGTTTAAAAAAATTAATCATCTTATTCTCCCCTTCATATGGAACCAAAGAGTACCACGACTGGCCTGGGAAAAGTTGACAGCTGATACAGGAGAGGGAGGTCTAGCCCTGCCCAATTTCCATTTATACTATCTAGCATCCCAGATCTACTACCTACACTGGTGGCTTCACCTGGACCCATACAACCCCAATATGGCTCTGCAAGCCAACATAGCAGGGTCATTATAAAGTCTCAAGAATCTACCGTATCGCACACTTACAGATATGGGGACCTTACCTTCCACCATCGTCACTCCCCATAGAGCGTGGTGTCAAGGGTTGAAGCGGCTTAAAAAAAAAACCCTGAGACTAATCTCCTCCCTCCCGCTATGGGGCAATGCCAATCTTCCACATTTTCGTAACCTAGATGACTTTCTTTACTGGCCACGAAGGGGAATCAAATTTCTTGGAGACCTACTAATAAATAACACATTCCTCTCGTTCCAGGAGCTCCAAACCAAGTGTGCTCCGCTTAGCGTACCCATGTTTAGATATTTTCAAATTCGTCAACTATTCAGGGCACAATTTGGCACTCTCTCACCAGAGTTGACTACACTGGCGATGGAAGAGTCCCTGGCAATGGAGCAGCCCCAAAAGTTAATATCTAAATTATACCACAACTTATTAGCGAGTGTCCCCCCTCCATTCCACACAGCACACACTACATGACAACTACTTGTACCTGAGCTAACTCAGGACGACTGGGAGGAAGCCACCGAGTCAATGTATACCAACTTGATATCCGTGAGAGATAAACTGATTCAATACAAAACATTCCATCAAATATATACCACCCCGTTAAAACTCAGGGCCATGGGTAAAAGAAACGATGACAGCTGCCCTAGATGTGGTGAGATGGCTGCGAACTTTCTCCACATGATCTGGGCGTGCCCCATGATAAACGCATATTGGTCCCAGGTAATGGCTGTCCTAGCAAATACCCTAGATTTTCCTCGGGTGAACTCACCCCAAGTGTGTCTACTGGGGATAGTGGAACAATTAGTACCCATTGCTCATGTAAGAGCTAGGTTTCGAGCCTTGCTATACTATGCTAAGAAATGTGTTATTATGCATTGGATGGGACCCAACCCTCCCACCACGGGCTCCTGGATCAAATTAGTGGACGAGGCCATTCCCTTGATTAAGCTTACGCATGAAACTAGAGGTACAGCAAGTACATTTGATAAAATATGGAGCCCCTGGTGGGAATCGGGCCCGGGTCTGCAGTCAAGGAGTACCTGGACTACGGATTAGGATGCCCCTCAGATGATTCATATGGACTGCATAGTAAGTTGTTATGCATAGAGAGAACTAGCATGTACCAAGCATGATATTGTAATTGTGTTGACACAGAAATGTTTAACACTGTTTAATGTTGTGAATGTTTTAAGTGTTTAAATGAATAAAGCATTACCTTTAAAAAAATAACAGGCAGACAGGATTACACAAAATAAATAGCAATCGAAGAAGAAAGTTACGTTTCAAGATGAAGTGCCTACATTTTTTTTCTAGAGATGCCCAGCTGAAACCCCTCATATTTAGTTGGTTACAAATTTTTGGGTTATTGGTGTAGCAGCCATTGTTGCATATTCAGATTTAACAAATGCTATAATTATAAAGGTTACACAACTGCCAGCTCCATCTTTACCAATTGTAACGTTTAAATGTTTCGTTAAAAGTCCATGTTGTCTTTAGCCTGCTAGGCAACAGTTATTTGTTGTATAATAATATCAAACTGAAAAGCCGTTGATAGGTTTTGTAATGCAAATATTTATTGGGAATGCTGAGCTGTAGTTGATCATTAGGGTTCCTTTTATTTCAC
Organism: Xenopus laevis; assembly: GCF_017654675.1. Lineage (NCBI taxonomy): Eukaryota > Metazoa > Chordata > Amphibia > Anura > Pipidae > Xenopus > Xenopus laevis. Next base: position 108,283,572 of record NC_054376.1, read on the forward strand.
CTTTAAAAAGGTGATTAAAATCAACATGTATGTGCATCCCCTTTACATGTCATACAGGTATTTGATCCGTTAACCAGAAACTCGTTATCGAGAGAGCTCCGAATTACAGAATTTACTGTAGCAAAATCTGCGTGAAATGTGTTAGAAAGGCCTTAAAGGGGAAGTACACCTTTAAATAAACTGTTGGTACGATTGTGTTCAAAATAATAGCAGTCCAACATCTCTAACCTGATCAATCACTGTTTTTGGTAGAAATTAAATATTTACATGGCAAATAATTTCCTAGCAGATGTATTAGAGTAATAGAAAACGAACAGACCCAACAGTCATGACATGCATGCTGCTGATTCTGTGTCACTGAATCATTAATAGAGAGGTCATTCATTCTGTGAAAAAAAAAAGTGTCAATTACGGCCCTTTATGCATTATAAATGGTAAAATGGGTCGTTCCAGACATTGTTCATAAGAACAGAGTACTTTGATTGAAAAGTTGGAGAGGGAAAACATTAAAAAAATGCAGAAAATGATAGGCTGCTCAGCTAAAATGATCTCAAATGCTTTAAAATGGCAACCACAACCTGAAAACGGAAAATTGCCAATCGAAATGGATAGAAGAATAGCCAAAATGCCAATGATCCAGGAAGATCAAAGAGGGTCTAAAGTTACCTGTTATACTGTTACAATTAGAAGACGCCTATGTAAAGCCAAGCTATCGGCAAGAAGCCCCCGCACAGGCCCATTGTTGAAAAAAAGACGCGCTAAAGAGTTTACAATTTGCCGAAGAACACATTGACTGGCCTAAAGAGAAATGGTGCAACATTTTGTGGGAAGATAAAAGAAGATTGTTCCTTTTAGGTCTAGAGGCTGCAGACAGTTTGCCAGAAGACTCCAAACATTGAATTGAAGTCACAATACAGTGTGAAGCCAGTGAAACATGGTGGCACAAGCATCATGATATGGAGATGTTTCTTATACTATGGTGTTGAGTCTATTTATCACATACCAGGGATCATGGATCAGTTTCAATACATCAAATACTTGGAGGTCATGTTGCCTTATCCCAAAGAGGAAATGCCCTTGAAATGGGGGTTTCAACAAGATGATGACGCCAAACACACCAGTAAATGAATAACATTTTGGCTCCAGATCAACGAGATTGACGTTTTGGAGTGACCAGCCCAATCCCCAGACCTTAGTCCAATATAAAACTTGTGGAGTGACATCAAAAATGCAGTTTCTGAGGCAAGAAATGTAGAAGAATTGTGGAATGTAACAGGTGCCAGAAGTTGGTGGACTCCATGTAACACAGATGTGCAGCAGTTCTCAGAAACACTGATTATACAACTAAATATTAGTTCAGTCATTCAAAGGAAAGCAAAATCTTGAAACACTTTTCAGTTTATACAGCGAATGTTTGAGTAAAGAAGAATGGAATTTTTTTGGAGCAGCCTAATATTCCCTTTTCTTCACTTTCTGTAAAGGAATAGCACAAATGTGGTAGTTTTGTTCATGTTTTGATTTGGAATAGAATGTGCAGTATTGAAATAAAAGCACACTGCAATTATACTGAACACAACTGCATATCGTCGGTGGACCTATTCCTAGCAATTTTTCATTTGGTCTTCCTATTTTGCCTGATTCTGGCCTCCGTCAATCAAAAAGCAATTAGTAATTTGTTATCGTTGATTTGTTATTAAAGGACCAGTAACATCAAAAAAAAATGTTCAAAAATTCGTTAGAGCACAACAAAAAATGAACACAGAGACAAATGAAACTTTTAAATAGCAAAGACTTTATTAAGAAATAACTTACAGAAAATCCACTTCCTGTCCTCTTCAGAAACGGCGAAAAGGCGACCATCCACACTGCAGCAATCGATTTCTTCTCCCTGGATATTCACTGACATCCTCCTCTCGTTGTGTCCAACAGCAGCTGGTTTGTTCCTGTGCTGGCGGCGATGAACTGACAGCAGCGAGTCCTCTCGCTTCCCTTCCACTGGCCTGGCCGTCTACAGTCTCCCAACGGCACACTTGTTCCTGCACTTTCACTGTGCATCGGCTTCCCTTCCTCTCTGGGAAGGGGACAGATTGTGCGTCTGGGATCTCTGCTCGTGCTCTGCCTTCACTTCCCCGGCGCTGGAATTGGAATCCGGGGCAGCATTTCCCACAGCGCGGCCGCTGCCTCCTGAGCTTTCCTTCCCAAAAGCCGATCGTGGCGCTCGCTGGTGTGAGTGAGGGAGGAGGAAGAGAAGGGCAGCTAGTAACCAGACTCGATCCAGGTCGGAATGGAAGTACGCGGCTTGGCGCGCTGATTGTACATGAAGTTGCTTCCCTAGGGTCTGGGCAGGATCGGCTCTACTGCTGCTGAAAATATACACATGCATGCTGCACTGCCGGCTAGTCCAGACATTTTATATTCACAGTCAGGGCCGCCATTAGAAATCACGGGGCCCCGTACAACAAAATTTTTGGGGCCCCCTGGGCCCCGCCCACACTGACGACCAAGCTCCGCCCCATATCCCGCCCACATCGCAGTTAAAAGACCACACAGACATCAGCGCTAAAAAAGTAACCCCCCCCCCACACAAGTTGTAAAAAGCTATTGATGGTCAGGGCCCCCTTATAAAAAAAATTGGGGCCCCAAAAAAAAAAAAATTTAATTTTTTTTTTTTTAAAAACATTGGTGGCAGGGGCCCCCTGTTAAAAAAAACTTGGGGCCCCAACAAAAAAAATGTAAAAAAAACTAAAAAATAAACAAACATTGGTGGCAGGGGCCCCCTTCTAAGTTAAAAACAAATTGGGGCCCCAAAAAAAAATTTGAAAAAAAATTAATTTTTTTTGAAAAAAAAAACATTGGCGGCAGGGGCCCCCTTATAAGTTAAAAACAAATTGGGGCCCCAAAAAAAATTTGAAAAAAAATTAATTTTTTTTGAAAAAAAAAAAAAAACATTGGCGGCAGGGGCCCCCTTATAAGTTAAAAACAAATTGGGGCCCCAAAAAAAAAATTTGGAGAAAAAAAAATTTTTTTGAAAAAAAAAAATGGTGGCAGGGGCCCCCTTACAAGTTAAAAACAAATTGGGGCCCCAAAAAAAATTTAAAAAAAAAATAATTTTTTTTTGAAAAAAAAAAAAAACTGGTGGCAGGGGCCCCCTTACAAGTTAAAAAAATTTGGGGCCACCAAAAAGAAAATTAATTTTTTTTTAAAAAAAAAACCCAAAAAAAAACAATGGTGGCAAGGGGCCCCTTACGAGTTAAAAAAAAAATTGGGGCCCCAAAAACAAAAGTTTTAAAAAAAAGATTGGTGGCAGGGGCCTATAGAATATTAAAATAATACATTGGTGGCCAGGGGATTAAAAAAAAAAAAAACACAAACTGGTGTTCAGTAGAATTGAACTCATGGCTTCAGTACTTTAACTTCGCCTCCTTTCGTGACTTCGGGTCTTTTCACCGCTTCAGGACTTCGGCTTCGGCTGTTTTCGTGACTTCGGGTCTTTGCGCTGCTTCAGGACTTCGGCTTCGGCTGTTTTCGTGACTTCGGGTCTTTTCGGCGCTTCGTGACTTCGGGACTTCGGCTTTTTCCGTGACTTCGGGTCTTTTCGTCGCATCGGCTTCGGCTTTTCGGCACTTCCGCATTCGGCACTGAAGAGGCAAGACGTACGGCTCGGGCGCTCGTAAGGGGGGCCCGGATCTTCAAAAAAAATGCAGCGCTGCCGGGCCCCCCTTCATGCCCGGGCCCGGTACGCTTGTCCCCCCTGTCCCCCCCTGATGGCGGCCCTGTTCACAGTAACGCGTGATGTCTATAGCAGCCCATTGATAAGGCAGCAGCTTGGGGAGGAGGGGAGACGGAGAGGGAGGTGAGGAGAGCGGAGCAGGGAAGCCGATGCACAGTGAAAGTGCAGGAACAAGTGTGCCGTTGGGAGACTGTAGACGGCCAGGCCAGTGGAAGGGAAGCGAGAGGACTCGCTGCTGTCAGTTCATCGCCGCCAGCACAGGAACAAACCAGCTGCTGTTGGACACAACGAGAGGAGGATGTCAGTGAATATCCAGGGAGAAGAAATCGATTGCTGCAGTGTGGATGGTCGCCTTTTCGCAGTTTCTGAAGAGGACAGGAAGTGGATTTTCTGTAAGTTATTTCTTAATAAAGTCTTTGCTATTTAAAAGTTTCATTTGTCTCTGTGTTCATTTTTTGTTGTGCTCTAACGAATTTTTGAACATTTTTTTTTGATGTTACTGGTCTTAAAGGGGTAAAAATAATTTTATATTTAAAAAACACTGCTTGTATCCTACTGCTTGTAAAGTATAAACTATCCCTAAGTAGTTTACAAAAGCTTTAATGTTAAAGGAATTGTTCAGTGTGAAAATGAAAACTGGGTAAATAGGCAGCGCAAATAAAAAATGTTTCTAATATAGTTAGTTAGCCAAAAATGTAATGTATAAAGGCTGAAATGACTTGGGGGCCGATTCACAAAGGGTCGAATATCGAGGGTTAATTAACCCTCGATATTCGACTGGGAATTAAAATCCTTCGACTTTGAATATCGAAGTTGAAGGATTTTAGCAAAATTGTGCGATCGAAGGATTATTCCTTCGATCGAACGATAAAATCCTTCGATCGAACGATAAAATCCTTCGATCGAACGATAAAATCCTTCGAAACTAACGATTCGAAGGATTTTAATCCAACGATCGAAGGAATATCCTTCGATCAAAAAAACAGGAAAGCCTATGGGGACCTTCCCCATAGGCTAACATTGAGTTCGGTAGCTTTTAGATGGCGAACTAGGGGGTCGAAGTTTTTTCTTAAAGAGACAGTACATCGACTATCGAATAGTCGAACGATTTTTAGTTCAAATCCTTCGATTCGTAGTCGAAGGAGCCAATTCGATGGTCGAAGTAGCCCAAAAAACACTTCGAAATTCTAAGTTTTTTTACTTCAAATCCTTCACTCGAAGTTAGTGAATCGGCCCCTTGATGTATAACAATAGCCAGAACACTACTTCCTGCTTTGCAGCTCTCTTGGTTTTCTCTGAACCAATCAGTGACTTTAGGGGGGAACATGGGTCATAACTGTTGCTTTTGAATCTGAGCTGAATGCTGAGGATCAATTGCAAACTCAATGAACTGTTATGTCCCATGTGGCCCCCCTTCAAGTTGCTGACTAACTCCTTTAGAGAGCTGATGCAGAAATAAGACACAATTTACCGTCAATATGATCAAATTTGTTTTTATTTAGATGGGGTCCGTGACACACCGCACACACACACACTGCCCCATCTATAAAAATCATGATACAGAGAATAGCAACCCTGTTGTTAATCAATCCCCTAGAGCTAGTGGCGCATGGGGCTGTAAGTCAGCCAGGGCACTATGGGGTTTTATATCAGGAACCGATTGGGTCTTGGGATATGTCTTTCCTAAAGATGTATATATTATAGGAGAACACTCCACCTGTGTGATTGTTCCCACCTTTGTACTTGTGGGTTATTGCCCAGTCTTTCAGCATTTTCAGCTTTCTGTGCAACTTTACCTTTGATAAAAGTAAAAAGAGGGCATCTGCCCTTGTGCACAAAGTTCCTAGTGTAATGAAGAACATTATCTGCTAATGGAGCACAATGTCCTGTGTTTATGCAAGTGAATTAAAATGATTACAGACAAAAATGAGAATTCATTAAATATCAAATTGTTCCCCTAGTGCATTCAAAAGCTCAGATCTTTTCTTTTGCATATTTGGTTAAATATAGGAAAAATGCTTTTTTTTTTGTTTTCTTTCTTTTCTTGAGAACCAGGACAATTATGTTTCCTTTTGTAAGTATGAATTTGGATAATTGGTTATTGAAAGCCAACAGGGCAACTAAACTGGCAAGTTAAGGCCAAAGTCTCATTATGTGTTGGCTCTACTTCTCTCCACCTGTATGAAGTACATAGTCAGACAGAAGCAGATCCGCTTTCTTCCACACACACAGCAGAGATCTGCCCAAAAATTCAGATTTTGCGTTTTTCAGTCTGATACATGTAGTGGCACTTGGGCTGATACTGAGCTATGGAAGAGGGCGGATTTGGCCTAAGCTTTAGGCAGAACTATAACTGTAAAAAGACAACTGCTTGGCACGCACTCCACAGGACTCCAGGTAGCGGTAAAAACTTATTTCTTTATTGCACAAACAATATGTTTGTGCAATAAAGAAATAAGTTTTTACCGCTACCTGGAGTCCTGTGGAGTGCGTGCCAAGCAGTTGTCTTTTTACTTTGATGTCTCCCCCATGCTGAGGGTTCGGGGCGCAGCACCCGGACCACCGAACAGGAGCGGTGAGTGACCCACAATTTTACCACATTGGAATATTTTAAGCGGAGGGCCCGGGGCAAGTGCACCCGAGCCAATTTGAAACAGCGGTGAGCGCATTTGCATTGAATGATATAATATACCGCTACATAGAAAGAGTTTCCAACCTGTGAAATTAAAGTGTGGCGGGTGGTTTGAGCGCTTCTGCTTTTCTTCTCTAAAAGTATAGAGCTATAACTGGCTTCTGAAGCCAATCCAGCGCTACGGTTCCATTCCTCTACCTCTAGGCAATTAGCTGAGGCAGGAACAAGTCTTTCACATTACCATTCTCCCACCACAACCCAGTTCATTGCATCATTGGTCTACGCTCACCCAGGTAAATCAACCACAAACACCCACTTTTACAATAAAAGATTTGAGGGTGGGAGGGCTACTTACAGCACACAAACATAAATATCACGATCGTTTTTCTCTGATATTTCTGCTTTTGTCAAGTAATTCTTAAAGTGGACCTGTCACCCAGACATAAAAAGCTGTATAATAAAAGCCCTTTTCAAATTAAACATGAAATCCAAATTCTTTTTTTTTATTAAAGCATTCATAGCTGTTGTAAACTCAACTGTCAATCAACAATTGCCTGCCCTTATGCCTTAGGCAAACAATTACTTTCACTTTCCATTCAGCACATCCTAGATGTCACTGCTCTCCCCACATTCCCCAGTTCTCTTCACCATTTAATTGTGTAACCAGGACATGGGGATGGACATCAGGTCCCCCATTCTGGTGCACAAACAAGATTCTGAGATGATACAAGGCTTGTCTTAATAACAGTGTCCACAAAATGGCTCCTGCCTGCTTGCTATAATTATGAATTCCCAGACTGAAGGAAACAAGATTCAAATAATTTATAGTGTACTTAAAGTTCATTTTGATTGAATAACCTGATAAAATAGGATCTGGAATAATTGTTTTGGGGTGACGGGTCCCAATTAAAGTTCCTAAACCTGACTGTTTTGCCAACCTGACTGTCCCTTCTTAACCTGTCAGAGTTTCTAATGCTAATGGACTCCTGCTGCCCAAATATGGCAGCCCCCTAATAGAGAACCAGGGTAGTAAGAAAGGAAATGTAAAAGCATCAGGCAAATACTTTTATGGCAAAATTATAAATCACATTCAAAGACAATGTTATGATGCATAAAAGGTTATTTTCTGATGTCAGTATCTGGATTACCGGTTTTGCCTTGAATCACTTTGTGTGCAGAATTTTCATTTGGAATCAAATTGAATATACAGTATATATTTTTTACAACCCAGTTTATATTACCTTCTTTTCTACAGAACACTAAAGCCAAGCCATTACATTTAAGCACTACTTGATGGACTATCTGGATGGTTATCATCTCCACTGATAATTCCATGGTGTCACTGGGAGTTTAAATAATTGAGTCAGCAAATGTGAAGGGATAAAACAGTTACAAGGGAGATAACTGAAGGACAATGCAGGAAGAAACCTGGTTCTGTGGTGTGCAGAGTACATGAATTGAACGGATGAGTACAGGGTATAGGTGAGACAATCTTCAGTTACAGTATATGCAGCTCTTCACCTGCTCCTGGAGCCTCATGAATGTTTAAAGAGATTAAATCATTCCCAAACAAGAAAACAGGTGAGTATGTGTGGGAGAGGCTGCCAGCAGTAAGTTTAATATATAGTTATACCTAAAAAGAAAATAGCTAGGCAGCTGCATCCTTAAAGGAAAACTATACCCCCAAAATAAATACTTGAGCAACAGATAGTTCACAGTATATCAAATTAAGTGGCATATTAAAGAATCTTATCATAGTGGTAGAGTATTTTTAAGTTAATATTGCACTTTTATATCTCTTTCCATTTCATGATGGTCTGTGTGCTGCCTCAGAGATCACCTGACCAGAAATACTACAACTCTTAACTGTAAAGGTGACAGGCCGATAAAAGCTGCCGACAGACCGAGTCGGCAGCTTATTGGCCCGTGTATGGGGCCCCCTGATGGGCTTCCCCAATCGAGATCTGGCCGAAAGTCGAAAATCAGATGGGACTAAAAATCCCGTCGGATCGCGGCCGCATCTGTTCGTTGATGCGGTCCTGCGATCAGACCGCCCATAAAGCCACCGTTAGGATCCGATCGTTGGGCCCTAGGGCCCACGATCAGATCAGCCCGATATTGCCCACCTCAAGGTGGGCATATCAGGGAGAGATCCGCTCGTTTGGCGACATCGCCAAACGAGCGGATCTCTCCGTGTATGGCCACGTTAACAGGAAGAAATGTGGAAGCAAAGGACACAACTCTGTCAGTTAATTGGCTCATGTGACCTAACATGTATGGTTTGTTTGGTTTGTTTGTGTGCACCATGAATCCTAGGATCCCAGGGGTGGCCCTTTTAAAAATGTAAGTTTTCTATTTATGATTACCCAATGGCACTGACTACTAAAAAAGCATAGTTATGAAAATGGTTTATTGACATGAAGCAGGGTTTTACATATGAGCTGTTTTATGCAAAATATTTTTTTAGAGACCTGCATTGTTTGAGGGATATAGTTTTCCTTTAAGTATTAGGCTTAAAATTGCCTATGAAAGGACATTATATGGACCTTGAGCTTTAGTTGCATTACTATGCAATTACTCGGTAAATATGGCAAAGATTCCACCATTTTTTCCCAGAAGTCATTTGGAGCCCTGGAGTCTAGAGGGCTTATTTATAGTGATGAGTGACATTTTTCATCAGTATGGATCTGCTGAAAAAAAGTCAACACGTAAAGGTGATCGTTGACTTCAATGCACTTTGTGAATTCTCAACAGATTTGTTCATTATACTTATTTACACATTTTCCATACACAGGCTAAAGGAATTGTAAAACCAAAGCTGAAAGTTTATCAAAGTAATTAAAATATACTATACTGTTGCAATGGCTGTGTTTGTTTCAGAAACTCTACTATAGTTTATTAAACAAACTGCTGTGTAGCCATGGGGGTAGCCATTCCTGAGCTTGAAAAAGGAGAAAAGGCACAGGTTACATTGCAGTTAGATAAAACACCATTGTATTGGACAGGGCTTTTCTGTTATGTGCTATGTAACCTGTGCCTTTCTCTTTTTTCCATCTTGAATAGCTGCCCCCATGGCTACACAGCAGCTTGTTTATAAACTATAGTAGTCTTTCTGAAACACACACACAGCTTTTACCAGTGCATGCTAACATATATGTTAATTACTTTAAAATACTTTCATTTTTAGATAAACATGTTTCAGTGCATCTTTAATAGTGCATGGTGCATCAACGCATTTCAGTCCACATGGGGCCGTCGTCAGGAGGGCCCCATGTGGACTGAAACACGTTTTGTGGACTGCTACTAATATTTATGGTTGGCACACGGGTGAGCCTCTGGGACTGTGCCAATTGAACTATTTATATATAGATATATATATATATATATATATATATATATATATATATATATATATATATATACTACATTTGCAGGAGTAAAAATTGGGCTTGAGGACCACCTCTTTACTCATAAATTTTCTTCTACAATTTCCTTGCATCTTGAATGTCACATTAACTTCAATGGATTATACCATGACTAAAGGGGTTATAAAATAATGACTTACATGACAGTGCTTTTCTTGTGCAGAGAAAAAACTCTTTCATAAACAGTGCAGTTAGCTCTCTTTGGGGCAAATTTACCTACCTTCGAAGTTGCCAGCATTGGCTTTGCCGCACTTCGCCAGGGCGCCGCTAATTCACTAAAATCCGAAGTTGCGCTCAGGGAGGCGAAAGGTAGTGAAATTGCACTAGCGTTAATTCGTCAAGCAAAGCGAAGTTACGCTAGTGATGCCTAATTTGCATACGGCGCCAAGTTAAAGTACAATGGACGTATATGTAGCAACAAATACATTACACAAGCCTGCGAAAGCTTTATAAAATAAAAGTAGAGTTGTTATTTTGCCCTATACATGTGCCCACTGTATAGTTTAGGTGCCATATGTTAGGAAATGTAGGGGGGAGGGAGGGTACCCATACCCAAAAAGAGGGGAGGGAAGGTACCCATACCCAAAAAGATTTACAATCTTTTGCAGCCTATCACCCTTAAAAAAGTAAAAGACGCCGGCGTTTTTTGGGACTTTTTTTTGAAGCAAGCCCTATCTACTCTATTGCACTTGAGGTGGTGAAGGCCAGCGCCCGTTAGTGAATCGGCGAAGTAACGAAATGACGTCACACTGGCGAATTTTTGCTAGCGTTAACCACTTCGCCCTTTAGTAAAGTTGCCCCTTTAATGGATCATAAGTATGCCTTGTAATATTCCCAGATACATTCCTTTAAGTGCAGTCTATACACAGTTCAGAAAATGTCCACTAGATGCTGCTTTTGGACTGGTGAATGCCTCACCAAAAATTCACTGATATTCTATATGTATCTAGTATTTATAAAGAAATCAATTATGCAGTGAAAGTCCTTTCTTAGGGGCAGAAATCCAAATCTGAACGTTTACTGGCCCTTGCCGATAAAAATAACTTTTATTTATTTCCCCATTAAATTTATTCCTCTTCAAAAACATATTTTTATTCTTGCCAAGTGTTGACGTGTGATAAAAATGTCAAGGATGATAATTTCTCACAAACAATAACATTTTGCCCTAGGTTATAATGGTTTATACGTAAAGTAGTAAGCAACGCTCCTAGCTGACCATTAGTGTTTGGAGAGCTTGCACAGTCCTCAATCATTCCCCATAACTTCCAGCATATTTTCCAAAATGTGGACAGCAGCCCAGAGGCCAAAAAAGGTTAAATAGTCTTTATTGGCTTCACTTAAAAATTGTCAGAATGATCAAAAACCTGACCAGAAAAAATTGTCAGAATAATCAAAAACCTGATCAGAAATTACCATTTCTATCATTTAATATGAATCCAGATCTGATCAAAGATCAAAACCACAAAAATGGGAGAAAAAGATAATTTTAGCATGGAAACCTCAGATCATGAGTTAGTAATATTCCTGATAGTATTAGAGTCAAATTGGGAGCAGAATCAGTAAATACTACTGGTATGCATGCCGGAGACCTCTAGTGACCAAACAGAGGTAAAACCATAAACTCAAAAATTTCTCCAAGGCATGCTAATAGGTAAAAAATATACTTTATTTACATCAATAGTTAAAAAACATGGAAAGTATCCCCTCTAACGCCTAACGCGTTTCATGCTTACCCAGCACTCAGTCATAAGCAGAATCCATATTCTGCCTATGACGGAGTGCTGGGTAAGCATGAAACGTGTTAGGCGTTAGAGGGGATACTTTCCATGTTTTTTAAATATTGATGTAAATAAAGTATATTTTTTACCTATTAGCATGCCTTGGAGAAATTTTTGAGTTTATATTCCTGATAGTAAACAAGCTATATCACCCTATAGGAATGAATATGAGTTTTATTTTACCTAGGACATGTTTGGGTTTTAACACAATAAAAGATACGCACTACAAAACATACTATTCAGACAAACTGAACAATATCCATGGCTAAAGCATGTTAGCAATATTATTTTCTGTTTTTATTTTGTCCTCCTATTTAAACAGTATAATCTTAGAGTTGAAATTGTGATATAATATCACTCACTTTTATGTACTTAGCTTTTGGGTAATCATTATGGGCTGCTTAGGACTAAAATGTATCCTACTAATGGGCAATATTTACACTTTTCATTGATGCATCTTTAGTTTGCCAAGATTCCCAGCATCCACCTATCAAGTAAAGGAGGGAACCTTCCTCACACACTTCAGATGCAACAGTTTTAAACATGCAAAACTAGAAAAATAACAGTGGCTCACTTACCCTTTCCAGTTAAAACTCCTTAGATCAACTGATTACTAAGGGAGAGAACAAGAGCTAGGTTTATCTTTTTATGAGATGGTAAGTAGGGACCTCGATTCTGGGATGGCAGTGGATGTGATTTACTTATGTTTGCAGATGATACTAAATTGTGCAGAACTATAGGTTCCATGCAGGATGCTGCCACTTTGCAGAGTGATTTGTCTTAATTGGAAAACTGGGCAGCAAACTGGAAAATGAGGTTCAATGTTGATAAATGCAGGTTATGCACTTTGGCAAAAATAATAGAAATGCAAGTTATACACTAAACGGCAGTATGTTGGGAGTTTCCTTAAATGAGAAGGATCTTGGGGTTTTTGTAGATAACAAGTTGTCTAATTCTGGGCAGTGTCATTCTGTGGCTAATAAAGCATAATAAAGTTCTGTCTTGCATAAAAAAGGGCATTAACTCAAGGGATGAAAACATAATTATGCCTCTTTATAGGTCCCTGGTGAGGCCTCATCTGGAGTATGCAGTGCAGTTTTGGACTCCAGTCCTTAAGAGGGATATAAATGAGCTGGAGAGAGTGCAGAGACGCGCAACTAAATTGGTTAGAGGGATGGAAGACTTAAATTATGAGGGTAGACTGTCAAGGTTGGGGTTGTTTTCTCTGGAAAAAAGGCCCTTGCGAGGGGACATGATTACACTTTACAAGAACATTAGAGGACATTATAGACAAATAGCAGGGGACCTTTTTACCCATAAAGTGGATCACCGTACCAGAGGCCACCCCTTTAGACTAGAAGAAAAGAACTTTCATTTGAAGCAACGTAGGTGGTTCTTCACAGTCAGGACAGTGAGGTTGTGGAATGCACTGCCGGGTGATGTTGTGATGCTGATTCAGTTAATACCTTTAAGAATGGCTTGGATGATTTCTTGGACAGACAGAATATCAAAGGCTATTGTGATACTAAACTCTATAGTTATTATAGATATGGGTATATATAATTTGTGTGAAAGTAGGGAGGGGTGTATGTATGGATGCTGGGTTTTCATTTGGAGGGGTTGAACTTGATGGACTTTGTCTTTTTTCATCCAGATTTAACTATGTAACTATGTCCCTTGGGGACATTAGTAGCTGATAATTGTAATACGTTTCATTGTTTTCTATGGGTCTTGTGGTCTATTATGATCTCATTTGAAAAAACATAAACCTCAGACGAAGAGTAGCTACTGTGCACACAGACTAGATGGGGTGATGCAGGAACAGGTTGAAGAACAGGGTGACTTGGGTGAAGAATACAGATTAGACAGGAAAGGGATGGCGTAGGCAAAGAACAGGACTGGAACAGAGTGAAGCAGGACTGAGCGGATGGAGAACAAGAGACAGGAATGGAGCGGGATGGTGTGGGTGAAAAGGTCAGGACTGGATCAGGACACAGGAGTGAACAAGGGCAGAACTAGGATAAAAGCAAGAACAGGTACGATGCAGACTTAGAGCAAGAGCAGGTGAGATAACCATGGCAGGAATAAGAGCCAGAGAAGCACAAAGAGAGGAGCCATAGATCTCAGAACAAGGTTAATGCTCAGGCATCAGCTGTGAGGAGGGCTGGGCTTTAATAGGGCAGAGTCAACCCTGATTGGCTGGCCCCACTCAACCAATAAGGTTGCTGGGGTGATGCAACAGACCCAGGACAACGGATGTAATGGAAATGGCCACACACAGGCTGCTCTCCTGGCCCAGTTGATAGAGAGAGCAGCCAACACAAAGGAGATCCTTGGTTCAAGTCCTAGCAGAGCCTTGTAATTCTTGACCCTCTTAATTGAATGGTTTAAGTGGGGAAAGAGAACACCCCAAACTGTAGTATGTTTTATGAGTGTATGATCACATTATAGTTAAAGGGCATGTAAAGTCTAAAATAGAATAAGGCTAGAAATGCTGTATTTTGTATACTAAATATAAACATAAACTTACTGCACCACAAGCCTAATCAAACAAATAATTTATGCTTTCAAAGTTGGCTACAGGGGGTCACCATCTTGTAACGTTGTTAAACATCTTTGCAAGACTAAGACTGTGCACATGCTCAGTGTGGTCTGGGCTGCTTAAGGATCGTTAAACAAAGCTGCTTGAGTTCTGCATGGCTGGGAAGTAAGGCGGGGGCTCCCCCTGCTGTTCATTAGTATGATTGTTTCCCTGTAATCAGTTAGGGACTATCTGACAATTCCTATCCACAGCAGTAAATGAAAGGAGAATTTCACTGCATACAGTCAGGTTTCTTATAAAAACTGTTCAATTTTTTTTATTAAAGTATATTGGAGATAGGTTTCTTTTTCATTAAAGAAAGTAAAAATGGGATTTTATTTTTTTGCCTTTACATGCCCTTTAAAGAAGACAAATTATCAGCACATTGTTATTCCTCCCTGTTAGTAAGCACAGAAAAGGCAAATTTTAACAAAAGAAACATAAAGACAGATATCAAAGCCTTTATCTGTATATGTGATTTGCTTAACAAGGTAACACTCTTCCATTTAACTGTCTGTACAATGTGCTTATATGAATATGCATTTTAACTTAGTACAATAAAGCTAATCAAGACAATGTATGACGTAGTGATGGCATTCAAACGGTGCTTTATAAAAATCTAATGGCTCAAATAAATGTTACAGTATAAAATTGAAGTTACCATTTTCTTGCAAGCTTAAATGGATGCTGCCATCACAGCTCCTTTAGACTGTTATGCATGTTATCACTTTTCTTTACAATTTTAGGGATTGTGCATAAAAAATACAAGGCCTTTCTTTGAAATTTTGTACTTGCTACATTGAGTGCAGTGATATCTTTTCAATTGCATTTTCTTTTCAAATCAATACTTTTTATATATTCTCCTCTAATATTTTACTCTAAAAATTCAAGGATTATAATATTATGGTGCGGTTTAAATGTAAACTTTGACTTTACCTCCCTAATGCCTTAAGGTACAGTGAGAAAAAAATAAAAATATAAATTCCAGGAATCTTCTTAAAAGATCAATGTCCAATTTGCATTGGATTACCCAATTATTTAGCATGTAGAGACCCAAAAATAACAGCAGTGTATTCAAATGATCATGACATTGAACCTGCTACTGCAAGAAAAACACACTACTTGCTTTTTATGTTTGATAAAGTAGTAAAGAAGTAAACATTGTGATGAATACAGGTTTTTCTATTCTACACTGCAAAGCTATACTAAAGCTAACTGTTTTCATGAAAATTGTGAAAATTCCATCAGATGATTGAATGCCAGGACTCTTCTGCACCATCTGCTGGCCCATTCATGGTATTGCTAAAGTAATTGGCAAGTAGTTACCCCATTTGGCATGTAGTTTTTTTCTTTTGTCCAATTAAAGCTCAGAGCTTGCAGCAGTGCTTCCATCATCCAAAAAAGTGCAAGTGCATTTAAAAACACAGGGCCAAAATAAGGGTGAAAAATGACTTTGCCTTGAAAAAGGTTAAGTACAACTCTAGTCCCTATTACCCATCCTAAAGGCCCACAATGAAATATTGTCCATATTTAATGAATATATTTATTATGTTGGCTACAGAATGACACCTCTCAATGAGATTGCTGACTACAAATTACAGTGATAAAAATAAGGTTATATAGACTGAATATTGAAGCATTTGGAAGCACTTGAAACAATAATAGCTCTGCAGCATCCCACTCAAGTATAATGGGCTTAAACTTGCTTTGGCGTTTGTTGCTAGGAAACAAGGCCTCATAGATAATGTGCAAAATACGAAGCCGTTTTTCCATCTCTTCAGTCTCAACTGAGCATGGCATAGTAATGAGAATATCTTTTAATATTTCTAACAATCTTTCAGTTACTTAGCTTTATGAGCTTGAGTAACATATATATTGTTTGAAGTAAACAATATTTGGGGCACTTTCGGTGTTCAAATGCATTGACTGTATTCCAAATTTACAAAAGGCAAAAAAGAGCACTTTATGGATGTGGTCACATACAACAATATATATATTAACCCTAGACCATGATCAGAATACAGTTGCAGTTGCATCCACTGTGTCCAACAGCACCATTGGTACTTTATGAGCTTACTCATTCTTATATCTTTTCTCATGTATTTCTCTACAGGTGATGTACTTGCAAAAATAGGGTGGGAGCTTTCTGTTTGTTGATGTCCCTAGAGAGTGGAATATTTTGCCTTGTTTTGCTGCAAAAAAACGCCCATAGACCCATGCATGGTTTAAAACAATGTTGCACGGTTTGACATGTTGCTCGACAAATACCCCATTGACTTCAATGCATTTGGTGAATTTTTTGCAGTTTCACATATTTTCAGCAAAGAGAAACGGGTAAAATTTGTCCGTCCCTACTGATGAGAAGAACCACGTGCTGTAGGCATCCAAGCAGGCAAGGAATCAGCAACTGAAGAAATAATAGTGGTTCTCATTTGTTGGAGGTAGACATTGTTCTGAGAACAACTGTAACTGCAAAGTACAGTAGGGGTAAATTGCTAGGGTTGCACCAAATCCACAATTTGGAATTCGGCTGAATCCCCGAATCCTTGGTGAAATATTCGGCCAAATACCGAACTGAATCTGAATCAGGGCAGGAAAGGAAAAAGTGGAAAAAATTCTGCTTTTGTGACGAAAAGTCATGTAATTTCCCTACCCGCCCCTAATTTACATATGCAAATTAGGATTCGGAATTGGTTCGGCCAGGAACAAGGATTCGGGTCAAATCCAAACCCTGCTGAAAAATGCCAGATCCCAAACCGAATCCTGGATTCGGTGCATCCCTACTATTTGCCGATATACAGTACAGAAAACTGGCAGCTGGAGGGACTATCATTATTGGAGTAGAAAACATAGTAGGAGATAATCACAGGAGGAAGGACCATAGACACGGCTGTGCTGTGCGTCCTGACACTCCCCTCTGCGCTGGGTGCCGGAATAATTTTAGGGGGGGGGCAAGTGTTCCAGAAATGAACACTGAGGGGTACACTCTTGCGCCCCTTAGTGCTTTGGCATTCAATGACCTCCACGGGGTCATATGTTCTAGTTTCATTGTAGGTCCCTAAAGGGCATGTGAGAAATAAGATGTTACTAACCAGTGTGTAAAAGAGAGGAAGTGCTGGAGAACAATAATATTCAATAGTGGGGTTTAACACATATGTATTATTATAGCTAGGCCTGAAAAGAACATACAAGTATTTACATTAGTCTTTGCTTTGAAATAAATTGGCATAGTACATAACAGCGTCATTCCCTTACATCAAGATTGCATAGCAGTACATTTAGGTTGGAATGACAATGTCTGTTTAACAAGGGGACATTGCAATAGTTTGTAAGTTTTAACAATAACTGAAACAAGAAAATGAATATTCTGAACACAAGAAAATATGCAATTTGTGTGAAATATGCAGTAGAGTAATATATGGGGTCAGTGCCAGGGGTGCAGAGAAGACCTCTATTGTGGGTGCACATACTTTGAGAGGGTAGCGATAGGTTGGATTTGTGTGTAAATTAAACAGGTCCAACAAGGGTAACCAGACTTTTTCTATGGGCATGTTCATTTGCTCATAAATACAGTAAGAATCATTTCCAGCTGGTTAGCCTGTTTCTGAATTATTCCAGTTCCCTTGGGTGTCCTTTTTAAATGGGTTGATTCATTTCTTAAACAGCCATATTGCCATATTATAAAAATACTTGCTGGTCTAATAACACTTTTGCTGGGAGGGGTGTTTAAAGTTTTAGTGGATAAAATATTAAAGATGTAATTTTAATTTCCAGAGCAAATTGAGTAAATTAATTTACTCCATAGCTGTAACTCTTACATAAAATATTTAACATTATTCACCAAATTTAATATGTAGTTTAGTATAATGTGAATTTATAAGACTGCATAAAATATTTGTTTTGAAATTAATTTTATTGCTAGTTCTTGGCCCAGCAACATACCTACCTTCAGGGTTAGATGCATTAATGCAGTGACTCACACTTGATCAGCTCCGTGCCTTTTTTATACTTTCTATTTATTAGCATTTTTTTTTTTTTTTTGCTCAAGAGTGTTTATTTATTGAAAGGTTCACACACATGACATGTACATATATGGTTTTATATTACACCAGGAGTGCCCATACTTTGCTAATACGGGGTCTACTTTTAGTGATGTTGTCCCATTATGATCTACATCCATTAAAGCATTGTTAGCATTATGTTCCATGGAAAATATGACTTAAATATTGATTTATGAAAGAATTTATATTTCTGTGTTTAACAAACATCTATTTATTATGTAACTTTAGCATAAAAATATCTGAATGAAAAGCATGAAACAGGAGGGTGAGTTAGACAAACTGTTTGTTGACAGTGTCTTGAGATCTACTGATCACCAGCTAAAGGTTTACTGGTAGATCCCGATTTAGCTTTTGGGCACCCCTGTATTACTCCATTCAAAAAGTGATGACGGTTTATTACAGATAGATATAAATGTATGCATTGATCCAACTCAGTTTAGTTCCCCTTAATCTAACACCCTCACATTCATATTTAGCTGCCTCGCAGGGGGTATAGCCTTTCTATTTTGGTGTTCTGTCCAGCAATGCCAAGTTTGGCCGTACTTGTCCAGACGCCCTTTTTTATCCATTATTGTTTTCTCTAGATTAGTATTTTTGTAACAGATCAAAATATGCCAAGGTTTAGCTTCAGCTTATTCTATACTTAGGGACTGATTTCTTAAAATTCAAGATTACATTTTTTTTTTAAAAAAATCATTGTGGACATTTTTTTTTCAAATTTGAGTTTTCCAAACTTTATAAGATATATCAATCAAAAAAATCTGTTTGCAAGTAAAACCTGGCAAGCTTCTATACAAGGTATGTGTAGTTTCAATATTCAAGATATTTTGAGGTTTTTTTTCAAATATCTTGAACTCCATAGCAGAACAACTGGGTTCTGGGTTCTTAAAAATACCAGGGCTGAAAAAAAGCAGAGAGAAACAGTGGTGTAACTACAGGAGGAGCAGCGGTTGCGATTGCCCCCCAGTAGAGCCCACCATAGTTGCTGCACGTGCTACGAGAGAATCTAAAGGTAAGTGTGAGCACTACATGTGTCCTGGCAGAGGGGCACATTGGGGGGCTAGGGTTGCCACCTTTTTCATCTTTGGGTCCGGACAGGGGGCAGGCAGATAACAACAGGGCAGATGACGTTTCAGTGGTGGGTTTTTGATTTCAGGGTCATGGTTATGAGAGGGTTGAATGGTTGAATTGATGGTCGCCGTGCCATTCTATTCAAAATCCTGTCTGGACACGCAGTTTTCACCCGGACATCCCTTCCCGAAAACTGGGCTGTCTTGGTAAACACAGACAAGTGGCAACCCAGGGGGGGGGGTGTAGTTTTTGATCCGGCTCTTATTCCCCCCTAGTTACACCACTGGAGGGAAATTCAGATGTTTGTAGTTCCAACCTGATGCATTTGTATGTGACTTTGTGAATATATTTCTCTTTAAAGTCCATTTAAAAGCACAATGTTGTTTATAGGTTTTCTGGAAATGTTTTTCGAACAAAAAACTAAAAGCTAAATATAAATCTGCTAACTTCTTAATGCAATACATGGAAAGAAAATGTATTATAGGCCACCGTAAAAAATTCAGAATGCGGGCTGCTAATTTGCCCATTCATTTTAGGAGCTGTTCCATCTGTTGCTTAGCAAAGATCTGCTTCTTTTCTGAATACCATCGGGCTGTCATCAAAGTGTTAAATAGTTTTCAGAAAGCAATGTACATTTCACATTGCAGAAGAGGCTTTTTGTAGTGTTTCTCTGCTCAATGAAATAGTCAAATCTGACTGGTTTACAAAGCACTGGTAAGGCCCCATCTAAAATATGCCTTGCCGTGTGTGTCTCCAGTTCTCAAAAGGAATATTATTGAATTAGAGTCCAAAGAGTGCAGCACACTGCTAAAATGTACTGCTTGGGTGCATGGTAATTTATATACACATTTCAAAAAAAGACCAGCATACAGTATACTGTACATATAATAAGCTCTGCTTTAATCACACGTAGGTACTTCCAACAGGCACAAAGATATCCCACGGAGATTACAAGAAAGGAGGTTCCATAATATTATTAGTAAAAGCTTTACACAAAAGCTTTTAAGTTGTGGAAGTCTCTCCCTAATTCATTTGTACTGGCAGATACATTAACTAGCTTCAAGAAGGGATTATGTGTTTTTTTCAGAAGGAAGGAACATTTCACCTTCCGCTGGATCAATTAGCAGTTCTACAGGTTTCACTTAGAAAAAATGGTTGCACTTGATGGAACATATGTTACTATGTATGTCAATTGATTAATTGGGAAACTACATCCCTGGGTAATGTTTAAAATGACATTAAACCCTTTAATATATCAAAATTAGCTGACCACTTCTGCTGTCATCAAATATGGTACCCACTGGGTTGTTAGGCTAGGATGACAGCCAATGAATGCTAGATGAGTTGTGGGAGGGGAAAAGGAAGGCTGTAGTTAAGCACCATGAGGCAATGGCAAGACAGATCCTGCAAACTGAGTTAGTAACACTGTCATATACAGGTGTAGAAAAGACATAAGGAAAATAATAATAAAATCCTAATATGTTTATTTACAAATAGAAAGGGAAATAGTAAAAACATGTTTTTGGCCATATTTACAAATAGGAAAAAGTGCTGTGTGCATAATTCTTATGCCTGGATGTTCTGCCTTGTACTCATTTCACATTGTATATGTGTACTTGTAGTTTTGCACCTAGAGCATTCACCTTCAATAATAAATGAGGCCCATATAGCCCAAGGCAACCACAGCCCTTTAGCAGTAAAGATCTGTGTCTCCAAAGATGCCTCAGTAGCTCCCCATGTTCTTTTCTGCTGATTCACTGCACATGCTCTGTGCTGCTGTCACTTACTGAGGTTAGAGACCAACTTATAATATAAAGTACACATAGAACATAAATGTCACAATATAAGACTGATTAGTAATTAATACAGATAATTACTACATGGCAGCACAGAAACCAGTGCTATTAGCATCAGAATTTAATAATCAGCCCTGTAGCATCAGTTTATATTACAGACCAACCTCATTTTCTGCTTGATAATTAGTGACGACCCCTAAGCTTAGCTTCTCAACAGCTGCTCAGAGCCCACTGAGCATGCGAGTGTCACAGACAATTTCCAAGATGGTGACCCCCTGTGACAAGTTTGAAGTCGGGATCATTGCTGCTATTGACAAGCTGAAACTTTAGGCTGGTGCAAGTTCACTATATAATTTATGGCATTTGTAGCCATATTAATTTTTAGCGTTAAGTTCTCCTTTAAAGGGCATGTAATGGCAAAAAAATAAAATCCCATTTTTACTTTCTTTAATGAAAAAGAAACCTATCTCCAATATACTTTAATTAAACAATGTGTACCGTTTTTTTATAAGAAACCTGACTGTATGCAGTGAAATTCTCCCTTCATTTACTGCTGTGGATAGGAATTGTCAGATGGTCTCTAACTGCTGAGCAGGGAAACAATCATACTTATGAACAGCAGGGGGAGCCCCCGCCTTACTTCCCAGCCATGCAGAACTGAAGCAGCTTTGTTTATGACAATCCCTAAGCAGCCCAGACCACACTGAGCATGTGCACAGTCTTAGTCTTGCAAAGATGTATAAAAAAGTTACAAGATGGTGACCCCCTGTAGCCAACTTTGAAAGCATAAATTATTTGTTTGATTAGGCTTGTGGTGCAGTAAATTCATGTTTATATTTAGTATACAAAATACAGCATTTCTAACCTTATTCTATTTTAGACTTTATATGCCCTTTAAGCGAGCAATATCTGTGCACAAGTAATTGATATATCTACTTTGCAAGGTAATTGATGGTCTGGTATATATTCTGACCTCACATCTAAAGTAACCACATCAGAGATTGAAATTGATTCAGCCCACAGTCTTTCTCTTGTTCCTTTCAAAGAATTCCCATTACCCATGATCCTGTGCTTAGGTTAAATGATAGCTTGGATATAGATGTTTGAAAAGGGTAAGGTATACATGGATTACAGGACACCATGAATTGGTCAGTTCTGACAAAGAAAGCAATTTCTACCAGAAGATACAAAATATTGAATGAGTGAACTATCAAAATGTAGAACCGATGATACTGATAATACACCCATACAATCTGTACAGGAGGGTCCTGCCTAATGTTTGCCAGGAAACTTAACAGAATTTAGGAACAAGTTAGTAAGGACAACTTTCCACTACATATATGAGATCATTTCCCATTAAGAGGACCAATCACCCAAAAAAATTATTCCAAATCCTATTTTATCATGTTAGTCAAGCAAAATTAACTTTAATTGCACTGTATAAATTATTTAAATGTTGTTTCCATCAGTCTGGGAATTCAAAATTATAGCAAGCAGGCAGGAGCCATTTTGTGGACACTGTTATTAAGACAAGCCTTGTATCATCTCAGAATCTTGTTTGTGCACCAGAATGGGGGACCTGATGTCCATCCCCATGTCCTGGTTACACAATTAAATGGTGAAGAGAACGGGGGAATGTGTGGAAAGCAGTGACATCTAGGAAGTGCTGAATGGAAAGTGAAAGTAATTGACTGCCCCGCCTCTATGACTAAGGCATAGAGGAGGGGCAGGTAATATTTGATTGACGGCTGAGATTTTTAAATGAGTTTACAACAGCTATTAATGCTTTAATAAAAAAAAAAAAAAGAATTTGGATTTCATGTTTAAATTGAAAAGGACTTTTTTATAAAGCTTTTTATGTCTGGGTGACAGGTCCACTTTAAAGATCCATCAGCTTGTTCTTTACTAACCCAAGAACAGGTTCATGATCTTAATTAGAATTCAACTTTCCAGTGTCCAGTGGTAAAGCTTTCTCCTAACTCAAACTAGCTGGGCTTCTTTCTTTCTTTCTTATCTACAGACATCAATTGAATTTATTATTTATTAACATACTTTTCTGTTGTATGGGAGAAAATTAAAAAATGTCATGTTTAGCCAGCTGTAGTGTAAATATATGCAGTTTAATGTAATGCCTTCTGTTTTTATAAGAATTTCAGCATTCACCAATATATTACATTACGTAGAGTTTTTTATACAGGTCATATAATATCCTTTTAAATGAAAGTGTTGAATGTATTATGCATTATAATATTGAATTATTGATTTTGGTTGACATAAAGAATGTGTGTCCTTTGCAAATGTGATGGATTTTGAAGTCAGCAAGAAAATAAATCGAACTCACAGATTGCAGGTGCATAACCCATTTATTCAGCCAAGGGGACAATTTCATACATGGAGAACCACAGATATACTGATGCACTGTATGGTGCCAGAAGTGCCGGCTCATTTGTAATTACAGATATGGGATCTGTTATCCAGAATGCTCGGGACCTGGGGTTTTACAGATAACGGATCTTTTCGTAATTTGGATCTTCATACCTTAAGTCTACTAGAAATTCATTTAAACATTAAATAAACCCAATATGCTGTTTTTGCTTCCAATAAGGATTAATTATATCTTAGTTTGGATCAAATACAAACTACTGTTTTATTATTACAGAGAAAAAGGAAATCATTTTAAAAAATTAGGATTATTTGGACAAAATGGAGTCTATGGGAGACAGCCATTCCGTAATTCTGAGCTTTCTGGATATCGGCTTTCCGGATAAGGGATCCTATACCTGTATTAATTTGTGAGATTGAGAGTCATTTATTGGGAATGGTGGGAATATCGTGGAAATATTGTTTCCGTTTATATATTTTTCTCGATTTTCTTCATGTTAAATATAATGTTTCCTTGTTTGCATTATACTGCTACGATATAATATCCCCCATCATTAGCTTGCTGCTTTTATGAGAGAGACTGCCCAAACTAACGCCCATTTTTTTAAAAAAAAACAATGAAATAATGAAAAAACAATAGTGACGGCAAAGTAAAGTTGTATGTATAGGTGCACACTTGGCAAGCTTCATGTGGTTTGTACCCCGTTTAACTAATGGTGTTCCTATGTTTTTAACTGTGATATCTGCTGCACCTGCCATCAGGTAACACTTTTGCACCTATTTACACTTATTACACGCCTTTATTTAGCTTGTCTTTTTTACTTATTTTTGCTCACACCTATACTCTTATCTTACCTATACTCACACACCTACATACGGTAGACACTTTCCAAATGTGCACCTATACATACAACTTTACTTCGCCTTCACTATTGTTTTCCATTATTTCATTGTTTTTTTAAAAAAAATTGGCATTGGTTTGGGCAATCTCTCTCTCTCTTAAAAGCCGCAAGCTAGTGGCGGGGGAGGGTCTAGCCCTCAGACTGAAACCAAGGTTCAGGAGACATTTACTCCAGTTGGTGCTACTATGCAGAGAGGTACAAGACCTTTTATACTATGACCAGAGGTAAACAAGTTAAAGACCAGCGTGTGGGGTTTACCTTATGTGGTATGGTGGCTTGTCAACTTTATGATCATAACTTTGTAACAAAAAAACCCTGTTTTTGTAAACACATGCACTTGCATATTTACTGAATTACTTAGACAGGGGTCCAGGGAATGTGCACTGATTAATTTGATTTATCAGTAGCACTTCCATTGTATTTAAATACATTTTAACTTAGTCTTAGGAGTGCACCCACAACCCCATTTTTGGATTTAAAAAGACAGAACTTCTGTCTGTTAATTGGCTCATGTGACCTAATATGTATGGTTTATTTGTGGGCAATGTGAATCATAGGGTGATTCGCCTTTTAGTATGTTATAAAATGGCCAATTCTATTCAATTGGTCATTATTTATTTTCTATGGTTTATCAACTATTTGCATTATTCTTCTGACTCTTTTCAGCTTTCAAATGGGGGTCACTGACCCCATCTAAAACAAAACAAATGCTCTGCAAGGCTACAAATCTATTGTTGTTGTTGTTACTTTTTATTACTCCTCTTTCTATTCAGGCCTCTCCTATTCACATTCCAGTCTCTTATTCAAATCACTGCATATTTGCTATGATAATTTGGACCTTAGCAACCATATTGCTGAAATTGCAAACTGGGGAGCTGCTGAATAATAAGCAAAATAATTGGAAAAAAAGCGCCATAAATAATACAAAATGAAAACCAATTGCAAACTGCAAAATATCGCTCTCTACATCATACTAAAAGTTGAACGACTCTTTAAATCTGGTGGAGACTAGGTACGTACTAACTCCTAAGTGAGACTACAAATACTTTGCTGTAAAGAGCAGTAACCTGCACTGAACAGGCTGTTCTGACTATTGGACAAGAACTGTAAGTTACTGTACTTCTCTTACGTTACTGTTCTGTGGAAAACTCAGTTGCAACTGAGACATGCTGTATGGACTTCTGATAAAACTACCCAAACATTGGTGACCTTTTACTGAAAAGAAGTTATTGCCACAGCAACAATTTGAATGAATTTCCCACAATACATAAATATGTAGAAAATGTCAGGCTGTATCAGGCCATATAAAGTGGCCTCATGACAACTCTCTGGAGGTTTGGTATATGTATAAAGTATATATTTGGTATTTCCCTGAAGTATATATAACAAATATAGATGTGTAGAAAGAAGCAGTTAGGATTTTTTTTTTACACCGTTTCCTTGTACTACAGATATGGGATCTGTTATCCAGAATGTTTGGAATTTGGATCTTCATACCTTAAGTCTACTAGAAAATCATGTAAACATTAAATAAACCCAATAGCCGATTTTACCTCCAATAAAGATTAATGATGGGGCACATTTACTAAGCTTGAGTGAAGGATTAGAATGAAAAAAACTTTGAATTTCAAAGTTTTATTTGGCTACTTCGACCATCAAATTGGCTACTTCGACCTTCGACTACGACTTCGAATCGAACTAAAAATCGTTCAACTATTCGACCATTCGATAGTCGAAGTACTTTCTCTTTAAAAAAAACTTTGACCCCCTACTTCGCCACCTAAAACCTACCGAGCACCAATGTTAGCCTATGGGGACCTTCCCCATAAGCTTTCTAAGCAATTTCTGATTGAAGGAAAATCGTTCGATCGATGGATTAAAATCCTTCCAAGCATTCGATTCGAAGGATTTAATCATTCGAACGATTTTTCCTTCGATCATTCGATCAAAGTAAATGTGGTAAATCCTTCGACTTTAATATTTGAAGTCGAAGGATTTTACTTTGATGATCGAATATCGAGGGTTAATTAACCATCGATATTCGGTCCCTAGTTAATGTGCCCCCACATCTTAGTTTGGATCAAGTACAAGGGACTGTTCTATTATCACTGAGAAAAAGAAAATTGTTTTTTAGAATTAGGATTATTTCCATAAAATGGAGTCTATGGAAGACGGCCTTTCGTAATTCCGAGCTTTCTGGATAACGGGTTTCTGGATAATGGAGTAGTAGTAGCAAAGGTAAGTGATGGCCCTAAAACGGGGCAGTGTATTGTAGCTCACTCTAGCTCCATCTCTAGTTTGCTATGACACCAGATGACACCTATTTCTGCAGCACTAAAGGGCACAAAAGTGTACCCCTTTGGATGCCCTATTTAGTACAAAGTGTAACTCCAGCAGACACAGGGCAGCTTTGTTCCTACCTCCTGCCATGGGTCAAGCAGTAAGTATACAGTTATGGTGCTCCCTAACTTGTGACACAAACGTTTGGGGACAGGAGGGTGTTCATCTGTGGAATTTTTGGTCGTAAAACCATAAAAAGTTCCATTGGATTGCACATGCAGCACAATTACTATTCTGTGGTCTTGTGACAAAAATAGGGCTAAATGCAGGATGCATTGATTATTAAATAGATTAGACACATCAGAAACACATCTTTCTAAATGACGATGAATATTCAGATACATTTGTTTAGCTAGAAGATTACTTAAGCAGCAGGCACTTAGAGTACCAAATGTCCTTCTGCCTATTTATAATTAACGGGAACAACTTTGCCGGCCAAAGCATGAAATTATTTTGCCTGGTCCTATTCCTGAGAAAAGTTTTGATACACATCCTTTTACTGAAAATTCAAGCTATAATATGCTTGTTTGTTTTAAACGTTGTGTTTTGTACTTATAGGGTTAGTCACAGTGTAACAAAAAACAACATAAACAAACAGTACAAATGCGAATGCTTGTGATTAATGCCATGCTAAAAAGATAATACTGAAAAAGTCAATCATGTTTAGCAACTATTATTAAAGTAGCGATATATCAATAATCTGTAGCATTTACCACTCGGGACAATATGTTCAAGGGCAGAAAAAGAATTGTCTGAATGGTTTCTCTCCGCATTGCTTCAGCATCAAGGATTAGAGTGCATTTTAGTTCTGACCTCCCACTGAAAATGAATGTATTTGACTTCGCAAAAAAAACCTGCAGGCCTTGGTATAGACTACCAGGGCCGCCATCAGGGGGGGACAGGGGGGACAAGCGTACCGGGCCCGGGCATGAAGGGGGGCCCGGCAGCGCTGGCATTTTTTGAAGATCCGGGCCCCCCTTACGAGCGCCCGAGCCGTACGTCTTGCCTCTTCAGTGCCGAATGCGGAAGTGCCGAAAAGCCGAAGCCGATGCGACGAAAAGACCCGAAGTCACGGAAAAAGCCGAAGTCCCGAAGTCACGAAGCGCCGAAAAGACCCGAAGTCACGAAAACAGCCGAAGCCGAAGTCCTGAAGCGGTGAAAAGACCCGAAGTCACGAAAGGAGGCGAAGTTGAAGTACTGAAGCCATGAGTTTCAATTCTACTGAACACCAGTTTGTGGTTTTTTTTTTTTTTAATCCCCTGGCCACCAATGTATTATTTTAATATTCTATAGGCCCCTGCCACCAATCTTTTTTTTAAAACTTTTGTTTTTGGGGCCCCAATTTTTTTTTAACTCGTAAGGGGCCCTTGCCACCATTGTTTTTTTTTTGGGTTTTTTTTTAAAAAAAAAAATTAATTTTCTTTTTGGTGGCCCCAATTTGTTTTTAAACTTATAAGGGGGCCCCTGCCGCCAATGTTTTTTTTTTTTTTTAAAAAAAAATTAATTTTTTTTCAAATTTTTTTTGGGGCCCCAATTTGTTTTTAACTTTATAAGGGGGCCCCTGCCGCCAATGTTTTTTTTTTTTTTTTAAAAATTAATTTTTTTCAAATTTTTTTTTGGGGCCCCAATTTGTTTTTAACTTAGAAGGGGGCCCCTGCCACCAATGTTTGTTTATTTTTTAGTTTTTTTTACATTTTTTTTTGTTGGGGCCCCAAGTTTTTTTTAACAGGGGGCCCCTGCCACCAATGTTTTTAAAAAAAAAAAATTTTAATTTTTTTTTTTTGGGGCCCCAATTTTTTTTATAAGGGGGCCCTGACCATCAATAGCTTTTTACAACTTGTGTGGGGGGGGGGGTTACTTTTTTAGCGCTGATGTCTGTGTGGTCTTTTAACTGCGATGTGGGCGGGATATGGGGCGGAGCTTGGTCGTCAGTGTGGGCGGGGCCCAGGGGGCCCCAAAAATTTTGTTGTACGGGGCCCCGTGATTTCTAATGGCGGCCATGTAGACTACTGCTTGATATACTTTACTGCAGTGGAGTAACTAGAGTGCGACAGGCCCCCTTCAAAAATATCTGACCATCCTTCTGCCCACTTCCCACCTCCGCCCACTTTTTACCTGGACTTCACCCACTCCCACCCAAGCCCCACCCTGCACAGTGCCAACACGCTCTTCTTTCCCGCTGCAGGTTAGAGAGCAGCTGGGGAATGGGGGGTTCTTGTTGGCTATAGAGGAAGCAGACCCCGCAGTCCGGGCCCCTTTGCAACTGTTGGGTCTACTTCCTTTATAGTTACACCACCTCTTTACTGTATATTAACAAGATGAACACTCAGAGCCATCAGTGTGGTATCACAAGTAGAAAAATGACAATATGATAAAGAAGACATCTATTTCCTTTTTTTTGTAAAGTAGGGAGAATGAGTCGCTCCCCTTAAATAATCTGAAAAAAGTCTTTATAGAGAAAGAATTATACCTATAACAAAGGCATTGGGTTTTATTAGATTGTAAGTATTTATTTTATTAGATTGTTGAGTATTAATGATAGGATGTGCACCACACTTGTACATTACAACCTCAGAAGTACAATCAGGATGTTGGGAATTGGTATTTATAAACAACAGCATTATATAGACATTACCTTTTACCAAATCTATTACTCAACGCTTGCTAAAAAACCAGGAGCTCCATCATGGGAGGGCAGTAAAGGAAAGGCCAACACTCAACCACTCCTACTTGTACCTTTGATTTTCTTTTTTTCTCTCTATGTTTTACCCACTGGTCAGTAAAACTTGCACCATGTTGGCTTTTTATTATGTTTCAAAGTTTTGATTCTGTGGATATCTTTGAGTGTTTCCATACGGGTGGTTTAAGCAAAATAACAGTCCTGCACACTATACATTTTTGGATATACTGCTGACAGAATATTATTCTGAGTTTCATTTTCTGCAACATTCGGTCCCTCTGGATCCAAGGCAGCCTCAGTAACTAAACATAAGACAGAAGAGAGCTGCTTTCCAGCTCTAGTCTGGTATGTTTTATATAACATGTAGCATGCTTTAGCATAAGGTGATGCCTGATACTGTACTATGAAATGCTTGCTAGAGTTAATTCTTCTGGAGTTTTAAGGAGACACGTCCACTGGGGTTGTTAGTGACATTCCTGGTGCCATCCTATGAGCATTATATGCTGTAACATGGAGTGTCTATTCACAGAATAAGAATAAAGTCTGAGAAAAGACTACAGTGTCCCAAAACATTTAACTATATGTTAGTGCTAGGAGCACCTATCTATAAAAGTGGGGTCACCTCTTTTGCATTCGGCATTAATAATTTGGCTTTTTTTTTCATTATACCCACGAGGTAACCCAGTCTTAGGAATGCAGCTTTCATCTTTTCCTCTTCCTCTGTTCTGATGTTATAATCATTAGTAATTCTACTATTTCCTAAATCCTAGGATTTAGCAAGAGATGTTATCAGGTTTCCTGGACGAATACAATCTAATCTAATAAAATATAACATATACTACAAGGGTACTATTTAAAACTTACAGCAGTTTCTTTACACTAGCTCTTTAGATGAAACTTGGCAATAATCTTTGATATTCATAAATCTTGGCTACAAAAGTGTAATATGTAAGTCAATTCTTCAGCTAGATCACACCCTCGTTGCATCCTCAACGTTATACTTTAGCAATTATTTACGGGTGAGTACCGCTTTCCCTGAAATATCTCGATTCATTATGAATGCCAACAGTTTTCCACTGGAAAATGATGTGACAGCACTGTATCCAAACCAAACTATGCTGTAGAAAACTCATACCTTTTGGGATATAATTGTCCTTTAAATTGAAATTTGAGTGTGCTGTATTTAATACACTGGGCTGAATGTAATTAAAGCCGCAAAGAGAAAAACTATTCGCACCAACAGGAATAAAAATCCACATCTCGCAATGTAATATTGTTCCTTAAACTGTTATTGCATTGAGAATTTTAATTGCGCATTGCAAATTTTAATTGCGCGCTCTTAAGAGTGCTTTCGTAATCTTTTGGAGCAAACATACTGCACATTGGTGCAAACTATAAAATTCGCAAACGGTCTTTCACTGTCGGAACTGGTCGCTAAACAGTTTCCGAGTTCCCAAAGTTTTATTAAATTCGCGCAAAGCAAAATTTGTTCACGCAAAGGCATAACTTTTTTCGCAAAAGTCCAAATCCAAAAATCTGGCATCTCAGACCTGCCGAGGTTGTATATAAGTCGATTTGAGAGGTCCCTATCCTATTTTGAAGTTTCTGTGGTCTGGGCTGGAATTAGCCTGAGAATCCAAACTATTTCTGACTTTTTGGGAAAAAATCCAAAAAACTCTGTCTTTTCAGGAAAAAGCCAGAAAAAAGAGAGAGATTTGGCAAAAATTCTGTAAAAAAATTATTCAATTCGGATTTTCGCTCCATTTTATTGAGTTTTTTCCCCGATCCGATTAAATTGTGCTTTTTTAATAATAATTAAGGTCAAATCATGGATTGCTCAATTTTTTTTTGATAAATAAGGCCCCCAGTATAGTATTGAAAAAGCATGCAATATTAAACATGGATTGAGGATCCAGGCCCGGATTTGTGGGCAGGCCATAAATTGTTGGGGGTGGCGTACCGCCCGCTGGGCATTTCTGAACTGGGAGATTTTGACAGTTGCTTGAATCTTCCATCCATCCAATCCCCAGTGATTGAGGGAAGAGTGGTGCAAGTGCAGGCGGGGGGGTGCAAGCGGGCCTAGGGGCACACCATTTTTAAATCTGACCTGTTAGAATCAGAAATATTTTTTAAACTTTTACAATTTTATAGACTTGAACTTAACTTGATAAGCAAAGGTCACACAGGGCACAATACCCTATGTACTTCAGCAATGTATGGTATCCCAAAACCCAGATCTAACACCAAGGTCCCGGTCTTAGCTCATGCTGTCGCCTATAACCGCCTCCTTTTGCTTCGGGAGGAGCCCTGTGCTACTCAGATGCCACCAGGTCTTAATATGAGAGGACCAAGGGGAGAGTTCTGGGCAGGCATGGGAACCGTAATGTGTGTTGAAGGGAAGTCGTGGAACGGGCTGGGGTCAGAAACCAAAGAGTCAGCGTAGTACTAAATCAGGAATCAGGAGTGTAGTAAAGGTCACAGGCCGAAGTCAAACACCAATCAGTTAAAAAATCCGAATCTGAAGAATGGTCAGTAACCAGCAAGGGTCGGTACAGGCAGCAATCAGCAGGGGTCAGGGACAGGCAATGGTCAGGGACAAAGGTCAGACAATAGACGATAGAAGCGCACCCAGGAACTATAGAAATTGGCCTGTATTGGGCAGTGAAAATAATAGTCTTATCACAAAGGTACAACTGTAGGCCGTACCTGATTTGTAGCCTACATAACATCTGTTCATGGGTTAGATGATTTCTTCAGATAAGTCAACTGGGGCTTGTTTCCTTAATCACCTCTTTTATTGCACACACTGGCATTTTTGTAACTTTAAAATTGTGACGCAGTTCCATATAGAGCAGCTACTCCTTGGGCACTACATGGATGGCCTATTCATATAATGTAAATGTGCTTTGGTCAGATACAGAGACTTTATCTGTGTCTTTAGACATTTCAAATTGTTGGGTGTGTCAGGCTCAGGAACAGGGATCAACATTGATGAACAGCACTATTAAAGGAGAAATAACCCCTAAAAATGAATTTGGCTAAAAATGCCATATTTTATATACTGAACTTATTGCACCAGCCTAAAGTTTCAACTTCTCAATAGCAGCAATGATCCAGGACTTCAAACATGTCACAGGGGGTCACCATCTTGGAAAGTGTCTGTGACACTCACATGCTCAGTGGGCTCTGAGCAGCTGTTGAGAAGCTAAGCTTAGGACTCGTCACTAATTATCCAGCAGAAAATGAGGTTGGTCTGTAATATAAGCTGATGTTACAGGGCTGATTATTTAATTCTGATGCTAATTGCACTGGTTTCTGTGCTGCCATGTAGTAATTATCTGTATTAATTAATAATCAGCCTTATATTGTTACATTTCTATTCTATGTGTACTGTATATTGTGAGTGGGTCCCTAAGCTCAGTAAGTGACAGCAGCACAGAGCATGTGCAGTGAATCAGCAGAAAAGGAGATGGGGAGCTACTGGGGCATCTTTGGAGACACAGATCTTCCCTGCTAAAGAGCTGTGGTTGCCTTGGGCTGGTACAGAATCCCAGAACATACTGTAATGCACAACATTTCTAGCCTACTTTAGTTAAGCTTTAGTTCTCTATTAAGACACTGACGATTAAAAAGACTTTATTATAACAACATGGCTTTGATCCTCAGACAAACAGCAATGTTTTCCATTGACCTTTTATTCAAGCCTGAAGAATTGCTGTTTGTGTGAGGACAAAGCCATGTTGTTCTAATAAAGGCATTTTAATCTTCAATGTGTCGATATTGATTCCTATTGAAGAAAAGTTCATGGCCATTAAAAAGCATGCACACATTTATTAATAATTGCATTGATTCAGAATTTCTATAGGCTCAGGAACATTGCATTCAAAATAGAAGATGACAGGTTCTAGCTCTTCCCATAAATGAAGATAAGCAAGTGAAAGTGTGTATAGCACTCTTTGCAACAGCTCCTTAATAAATGTCCTTCAGCATAATGTGAAGTTAATAATGTTGATTTGTTTTCAAAATTAATGAACAACACATCTCTTACATGCTTAGAATAATGTAATAGCCATAGTTGCCAGCGTTTGACAATAGGGTGTCGTATTTCAATGTACCTACTATATAGTGTATATTATAGTGTATATACAGTAAGAGCGTATGGTATATTGTGTATACGTGTGTCAGTATAACGTGTATACGAGGGTATGGTATATTGTGTATATGAGCGTATGGTATACCGTGTATTTGAGGGTATGGTATAGCATGTATACGAGCGTATGGTGTATTGTGTATACGTGTGTGTCGGTATAACGTGTATACGAGGGTATGGTATATTGTGTATACGAGCGTATGGTATAGCGTGTATACAAACGCATGGTATAGCATGTATTCGAGGGTATGGTATAGCATGTATACGAGAGTATGGTGAAGCGTGTATTCAAGGGTATGGTATATTGTGTATACGAGGGTATGGTATAGCGTGTATACAAGGGTATGGTATATTGTTTATATGAGAGTATGGTATTAACGTGTATACGAGGGTATGTTATACTGTGTATACGAGTGTATGGTATAGCGTGTATATGAGAGTATGGTATACCGTGTATTCGAGGGTATATTATAGCGTGTATACGAGCATATGGTATAGCGTATATTTGAGGGTATGGTATAGCGTGTATATAAGTGTATGGTATAGCGTGTATTGGAGGGTATGGTATATTGTGTATACAAGCGTATGGTGTAGCAAGTATACGAGTGTATGATATATATACTCACCCACTCGCTTACTACGCTCCTCTACTGACCTGCTACTCAACTCTTCTCTCATTACCTCCTCACATGCTCGCATTCAAGACTTTGCAAGGGCTGCACCCCTCCTCTGGAACTCTCTCCCACGGTCTGTCCGACTTTCTCCCAACCTTTCTGCTTTCAAAAAATCTCTGAAAACACACTTCTTTCGAGAAGCCTACCCTCATTCTGCTTAAATACCAAACGCAACACCACATACAACACCACATTTCTCACCCACTTACTTCGATCTTGCCCACTCCCACACCTTGTGTATTACTCCCTTCCCTTTAGACTGTATGCCTATGCATAGGGCCTTCCTCACCTTTTGTACCTGTATTGATTGTGATGTATGTAACTCAATATGTTCTATGTATGTAATTCATGTGATGTAGTTGTATAATCACCGTTACTTTACAGTGCTACGCAATATGTTGGCGCTATATAAATACATGTTAATAATAATAAAATAATAATTATGTATATGAGCATATGGTATAGTGTATATACTGTACAAGTGTATAGCCGTAGTGACCCTGCATTGCAGGGGGGCCCCCGAGTCCTGAAGGGCTTCGCTGCTGCTGGTTTTTGAGGGAACCAAAATTGTTGCCCACTAAGCTCACCACTGCACCATGCCTGCCGCAGCTTATGCATTCTTACATGTGATGTTTTACCATGAAGTGATGTCACACAGCCATGACAGTTGGAGTCAGGAAGTGTGTGAGGCACAGAGGTGGCTCTCAGAAGTCACTTTGTTGCCAAGGAGGGAGGACTCAGGGAAACACACAGGGTGGAGCTGCTCACAAAGGTTATTGGAAGGGAAGGGTAAGAGAGTGAGGCGATTGGGAGGGAGCAGGAGAAAAGAGAGAAGGGAGTGGAGGAGAGGGAAGAACGGGAAGGAGAGGTCCAGATAGGGAGGGTAGAGAGATTCCTTTGGTCTGGCACAGTTAGTTTAGAGGCAGCAGTGAGAGATGGTCACAGTGTACATGCTGTTGCTGAACTAACTAAGTTCTCTAGGAGTCGGCATCGTGCAAACCTGTCTTCTGACTGCAGGGCAATTTTTCTTTCAGACCTGTAACTTGAATATTTTTTTTAATGGTCTGAGACAATGGCAATTTTGGGGCAAGGGCACTGTAGTTATCACTTATTAGGATTGCTAGGTTTAGGCCAAGGATCCTGTGGCATAAGACTGGACTTAGGTAGGGCTAGTTTTATATTGTGGTGGACCCCAATGCCTTCCTTGATGACTTGTCCTGTTCCTACATAGATTAGGACCATTACTTGTTCTACCAGAAGTTTAGTCAGTCTAAATAATCATTCATTAAGCACTTGTTGTAACTGAAGCATCACTGGAGTTTGTTCATTTGTTTTTCCTTTATCTAAGCTGCTTTTCCATAAATTCAGTTTATGTTATTCTAACTTCAAAAAGAAAAAAATATATATGTAATATAGCCATTGCCTAATATAAATGGTACCGAAAGCTCCGCGACGGGGGGCCCCTGAAAAGTTTCTCTGCAGGGGGACCCCACAAACTCTAGTTATGCCACTGGTTTATAGTATAGTGTGTATACAGAGTCAATTATACAGTATTTTGTGCAGGTGGTTGTTCACATCTAAATTGGTTGATAAATAGATATGACTGGCGCTTTTATTTTGTCTACAGAGAGTTAAATGTAGTTTAAACCATGGCAATATTAAAGCAATCTTTTTGGAAATAAGCAGAAGGGTGGCAGTAAGGAAAAGGTTTTTGACCTTTCCTGCATTAAGAATTTGCAATTTGAACTTTATTCCCAAAAGAAGGTACAATTATTCTTTCTCTAAGTGTAATTTTATATTTGTTTAGTATTTGGCAATCGTTTTAATTACACAGATCCTATTCTTTATTCAGCTTCGAATTCTACAAATGAGGTAAATGAACTATTTGCATGCACCGCTAGGTCGTCTGCTTCAAAAAAAGAATTCAACAAAGAATCTATTAATTGGCATCCATATTAATTCACAGTTTTCAGTGCCTGGTTCCTTATAAATATCTAATTCAGGGGACCTTTTGCAAACAAACAAGCTTAACCCTTACTTGTATGTTTGCAGCAACCGTATGAGTGTAAATGCAAAGCTGTCTTGTTATTTTCCATTGTTCAAATATTAGAGTCGTTTCTTTGCTAAAATGTGGAGAAACAAAGGCTTTGTGGCTTGAGCTATTAATGCTATTGCCTTTAGGCAACCTATTGGATATCAAAATCCAAAATTATGAAAAAATTAGAATGATTGCGCTAATCTATAAAATGTAAGTATCTATAAACATACTAATCTGAATATATTCCCTTTACATGTTTATGTTTTAATTCATCATTCTTTATCTTTAGTTTCAAACATAACTTGGATACAGAAAGGAAAAGTTATTTGTATGTAAGTATAAAGTCACACCACACTGGTGTGATAGCAAATTAATAAATATCACAGAATGATAGCAAATTAATAAATAAGTAATACAATAAAAGTTGTGAAAATGGCAACAACAAGGCCCAATCTTGCTGGACAGCATTGGAAACTGTGAAATTGGTACAGTAGATCCGTACCGGTAACTGTTCCTACTGCACATGCGTCAGAAGACGCCAGTCAAAGCAGGAAGAAGACGCGCGTGGGAGAAGATGGCGACTGTGAACTCCGTGGACAGGACCTGCGCAGAGGGGTGAGTAACAAGTTAGGGGTATTTGCCCAGGGGGACAGGTAGGCCAGGGGGGAGGAGGGAGGGGGGGCAACACGGGGGAGGGGGGAGGGGTTCTGCACAGAGGGGGTTTCCTTCTCCTTTAAAGGGATCCTGTCATCGGAAAACATGTTTTTTTTCAAAACACATCAGTTAATAGTGCTACTCCAGCAGAATTCTGCACTGAAATCCATTTTTCAAAAGAGCAAACTGATTTTTTTATATTTAATTTTGAAATCTGACATGGGGCTAGACATTTTGTCAATTTCCCAGCTGCCCCTGGTCATGTGACTTGTGCCTGCACTTTAGGAGAGAAATGCTTTCTGACAGGCTGCTGTTTTTCCTTCTCAATGTAACTGAATGTGTCTCAGTGGGACATGGGTTTTTACTATTGAGTGTTGTTCTTGGATCTACCAGGCAGCTGTTATCTTGTGTTAGGGAGCTGCTATCTGGTTACCTTCCCATTGTTCTTTTGTTTGGCTGCTGAGGGGAAAAGGGAGGGGGTGATATCACTCCAACTTGCAGTACAGCAGTAAAGAGCGACTGAAGTTTATCAGAGCAGAAGTCACATGACTTGGGGCAGCTGGGAAATTGACAATATGTCTAGCCCCCATGTCAGATTTCAAAATTGAATATAAAAAAATCTGTTTGCTCTTTTGCTGATTGCTGATTCGTACCATTAACTGTTCCCCTGAAAATATCTTGTGAATATTTAAATAAACCTGGGATTTGACTTTTATTATTAAAGGACAAGGAAAGGCAAAATAATAAAATCCCATTTTTACTTTCTTTAATGAAAAAGAAACCTTTCTCCAATATACTTTAATTGAAAAATGTGTACCGTTTTTATAAGAAACCTGACTGTATGCAGTGAAATTCTCCCTTCATTTACTGCTGTGGATAGGAATTGTCAGATGGTCCCTAGCTGCTATGGGAAACAATCATACTTATGAACAGCAGGGGGAGCCCTCGTCTAACTTCCCAGCCATGCAGAACTCAAGCAGCTTTGTTTATGACGATCCCTAAGCAGCCCAGACCACACTGAGCATGTGCAGGGTCAGGGTCAGGCCAAGATGTTTAACAAAGTTGCAAGATGACAGCCCCCTGTGGCCAACTTTGAAAGCATAAATCATTTGTTTGATTAGACTTGTGGTGCAGTCAGTTCATGCTTATGTTTAGTATACAAAATACAGCATTTCTAGCCTTATTCAACTTTAGACTTTCCTTGTCCTTTAATGTGTAGAGTTCTGATATAAAGGAGTGCTAACTTGGTAAATGGCACATTACATTGTTTAAGTTTGTATATAGTATATATTGTATTGAACTCATTAGTATCACTGGGGAGAGTCACAGTTGATCTAGAACACACAGATTAATTGTACATATACGTTTAGTGCGAATTGGGTAAAACTTGATTTTATTTGGTCCTTCTAACAGGTACAAAGTAAGTGGTCAAAATGTTGAAAACAATATGTAGTCCAAATAATGTGGTTCTTTTAAACTTTATCAACCAAACATGAAATATCATATAATAGTGGGTTATTTGGAAGAAAGCATCTGCTTTGCTGGCTCTTGGACACTCTACTTGTTTCAGGAATTACATTAGCTGTGTCTGTAGCAACAACAGTTACACAAGACTTGCTCCACCTTGACACCTATAACTACCCTCGTATAGGGAAAATGAATTGAAATAGTATGCTAGATACTACACATATTTCTGCAAAAAAAGAGGTTTTGCTTACTTCATAAGATCAATTTTCTGTAATCATGCTGGAACTGCACAAGTTTCACTCCTAAATGAGAGCATTTATATTCATTCTACTCCTCTGTCTCCAATAACGATCAGTCATTTTAATTTTGTAAAATTTACATCCACTTCCACAAGCAGTTGCACAGTCTCGTTTTTTGGTCTCTGCCAGATGGTTAATGACAATCACCATAACAATGTTGTTTGTGAAATTGGGTATTAAATCCACAAAAAATGACAACCTGTTAGTTGACAGCTTGAATTAAAGAAGGTGAACATACTTTCTCTCTATTGTGTGACAATTTGCCCAAAATGTAATCACGACTCAGATGACTGCAAGAACAGCAAAATGTGCAATGGTAAACTTTTATTGTAAGCAAATAAGGCATCATTAAAAATATCCAGAAATACATACCGTGGGAAAATATTGGGTGTTTGAGGCCAGTTAAAAGGATATGTATTAATTACTTCTCTTTTCTTTCTGTATTCCGGTGTGTTAAAGGACAAGGAAAGATGAATTAACTAGGGTGGCAAAATGTCAGACAACCCCAAGTAAAGGCGGCCATACACGGGCCTATAAAAGCTGCTGACAGACCGTGTCGGCAGCTTATTGGCTCGTGTATGGGGCCCCCCGACGGGCTTCCCCAATTGAGATCTGGCTGAAAGTCAGCCAGATCTCGATCGGATGGGACGAAAAATCCCGTCCGATCCCGTCTATTCGTTGATGCGGTCCCGCGATCCGACCGCCCATTACTATTCATTAGGATCCGATCTTGGACCCTAGGGCCCATGATCGGATCAGCCCGATATTGCCCACCTCAAGGTGGGCATATCGGGGAGAGATCCGCTCA
This sequence comes from Xenopus laevis, assembly GCF_017654675.1. Classification (NCBI taxonomy): domain Eukaryota; kingdom Metazoa; phylum Chordata; class Amphibia; order Anura; family Pipidae; genus Xenopus; species Xenopus laevis. Next base: position 108,323,040 of record NC_054376.1, read on the forward strand.
TTTGGCGACATCGCTAAACGAGCGGATCTCTCCGTGTATGGCCACCTTTAGTTCAATCACTTAAAAACATAAAAAAGCACCAGCACCATTTTAGACTTGCAAGCACACAGTGACTAGGGATACTTGGGATGGTCGTGCAACCTGTGGCCTGTGGAATAAACTTAGCAACTGACTTCATTGCGGGGGGCACCTAAAACATTGGCTTTTGCTTTAAAAGCCAGTGGTGTAACATTGCCAGGACCAGTGGCCAATTTGTACTGTCTGGTGCTGTGGACGAGGACCAGACTGAATTTCAAAATGGGCCTTGGCACTTCAAGTACTGCACAAAGAAGCCCAAACAGCCCCCACCAGTCCACAAAATAGTAACTATCTATAGCATCTTACAGCAGCCTCTGTGACATTTGTCAGAACCCACGCATTACCAGTCCAGGCCTCTAGTGGGCCATAATCGAGTCCCGGGGCCACTGGTCATAGTATTTGGAGTAGGGACCAAGGAAGAAGTGGGATGCAGTTTACTGTGTGGTTCAACTTTACAATGATGCCACTCTAGTTCCCACTATACTGTTAGGCCCTACTACCTTTTGGGATTTCCTATTTACATTTTGAACATTATTGGTGGAATGCAATAAAAAATCGGTAATGGAATAAATATTCGCAATGCAGGTGGGCCGTGTGGAGTCTCAGGAGGCAGGTGGGCCGTGTGGAGTCAAGTGCAAGTATACGCTATTCTATAAGTGCAAGGAGCCCCTTTTGCAAGTACCTTTAAAGAAAAGGGTTTTTTTCATGCAGCGACTGTGGGAAAATGTGTGTGACCGCAACAGCACTTGCAGTTGTAAATGAGCCCTCATATATCAGACACAAGGCTGATACTTTACCAAGAGAGAAAATTCGTAAAATATGTAGTTCATGTAGTTTTTTTTTACTTCCCGGAATTCCCGCATCCATTTCAGAGTTAGTTAAATGTACAGTTGTACAGCTTTTCTAGACATGTGCCCTGGTGAGCTTTTAAAGATCTTCTAACCTTTAAAGAAAATTAAAGAAAATGTTATTTGTGATATTGGATAAATCAGTAATGGTACAGTCATTACTCCACTGGATATTGTCAGGTCATGCAACTTCAGCTATTGCATATTATTAGATATCAAGTTTGACTCATTCCAGTGCCCATGTGGGCTGTTTTCAGCAAAGAGCTGCCAAAACAGTTCAGCATCTGCAGAGTGGAACAAAGCCTTAATTGCACATATTGTGATTGTACTATATATGGGCTAGCAGGTTTAGGCTGAATAGAAATTGCACTGTGAAATCACATAGGCATCAGAATACCGTATTAAATGAAAACTGCATTTGTATTCAATTTTCATTTGTGCTTATAAATAATCCACGCTTCCATGAAACTTTTAAGTACTTTCAATATTAGATTCTAATTTTGAGCTTATTTATCAGTAGGGATGTAGCGAACGTCGGAAAAAAAGTTCGCGAACATATTCGCGAACTTGCGCAAAAATGCGAGCGGTTCGCGAACGGTTCGCGAACCCCATAGACTTCAATGGGAAGGCGAACTTTAACATCTAGAAAAGACATTTCTGGCCAGAAAAATGATTTTAAAGTTGTTTAAAGGGTGCAACGACCTGGACAGTGGCATGCCAGAGGGGGATCAAGGGCAAAAATGTATCTGAAAAATCTGCCTGTGTGTGCTTGGAAGAGATAGTGTAGGGGGAGAGCTGTTAGTGATTTCAGGGACAGATGATAGTAAGCTTGCTGGCTAGTAATCTGCTTGATACTGCTCTGTATTGGAGGGACAGAAGTCTGCAGGGATTTGAGGGACATTTTAGCTTAGGTAGCTTTGCTGGCTAGTAATCTACTGTTCTCTTTAAACAACTGCCATACGTTGACCTTGTAGGCATTGTTTGCCCAGTTTTTTTGGACGCAGCCACTGAAGCACAGTTGCCAGAAAAAATATGCCATATAAATGCTGAAAATAGTAATTTTTCGCCATACGTTGACCTTGTAGACATTGTTTGCCCAGTTTTTTTGGACGCAGCCACTGAAGCACAGTTGCCAGAAAAATTATGCCATATAAATGCTGAAAATATAAATTTTTTTGGTTGCAGCCACTGAAGCACAGAGGCCAGAAAAATTATGCCATATAAATGCAGAAAATATGCATTTTTTTGGTCGCAGCCACTGAAGCACAGTTGCCAGAAAAATTATGCCATATAAATGCTGAAAATATAAATTTTTTTGGTTGCAGCCACTGAAGCACAGAGGCCAGAAAAATTATGCCATATAAATGCAGAAAATATGCATTTTTTTGGTCGCAGCCACTGAAGCACAGTTGCCAGAAAAAATATGCCATATAAATGCTGAAAATAGTCATTTTTTGCCATATACGTTGAGTCAACGTATGGCAAAAAATTACTATTTTCAGCATTTATATGGCATATTTTTTCTGGCCTCTGTGCTTCAGTGGCTGCGGCCAAAAAAACTGGGCAAACAATGCCTACAAGGTCAACGTATACACTACTACAGCGGTGGATACGGATTACGTAAAATATATTATGGCTGCTTGAAAAAAGTCACTCCGGTGTTTTTTCTGGAGACGGTAATATTATGGATATTTAGACAGAATGTGAACAAGGTCACACAGCTAGATGGCGGGTTGAAGAAAACAGTGTGCAAATAATGCCTACAGGGCAAATAATGCCTAAAAGGTCAACTTATACACTACTACAGCGGTAGTAAAATAAAAAAAAGTAAAATAAAAAAAAATGAATATTAAAAAAAAAAAATTAAAGTTGGTGCTGCTGAACTACTAGGAGCAGCAGATTAGCACACCAGTCCCACTCCCCAACACTGCTAGACTAATAGCACTGGGCTCTTATAGTAGTAGTAGTAGTAGTAGTAAAACAACAAAAAAATAAATAAAAGCAGTCCTTACAAGGACTACTGTTATTGCAGCAGTCAGCAGATGAGATCAGAAGCAGGACAGCTGCCCACTGCAGCTACATACAGAGCACTGCAGTAGAAGGTAGATTACTAGCCAGCAAAGCTACCTAAGCTTAAATGTCCCTCAAACCCCTGCAGACTTCTGTCCCTCCAATAACAGAGCAGTATCAAAACGATTACTAGCCAGCAAACTTTCAACTGTCCCTGAAATCACTAACAGGCAGCAGCTCTCTCCCTACACTATCTCTTCAGCACACACAGGCAGAGTGAAAAAACGCTGCAGGGCTTCGGTTTTTATAGGGAAGGGGAGTGGTCCAGGGGAGAGCTTCCTGATTGGCTGCCATGTACCTGCTGGTCTGGGGTGAGAGGGCAAAAAAAAGCGCCAACAATGGCGAACCCAAAATGGCGAACGTCGCGCGACGTTCGCGAACTTCCGGCGAGCGCGAACACCCGATGTTCGCGCGAACAAGTTCGCCGGCGAACAGTTCGCGACATCTCTATTTATCAGCAAGTGCTACTACACTTTTACTGTAAAGGATACAGGATAATAAACAGCTAAGAAGAACTTTTTAATGCATATTTTCAGGGCCAGAAGAGGCACATGCCTAGGGCACCAAACTTGGGGGGCTCCAGGAATGTAACTCAGGAATGTAACTCATATGCAGTCTACTCTAGGGGGCACATTTACTAAGGGTCGAATATCGAGGGTTAATTAATCCTCGATATTCGACCATCGAAGTAAAATCCTTAGACTTCGAGTATCGAAGTCGAAGGATTTACCGCATTTAGTTCGATCGAACGATCGAAGGAGAAATCATTCGATCGAACAATTAAATCCTTCGAATCAAACGATTCGAAGGATTTTAATCCATCGATCTAACGATTTTCCTTCGATCAGAAATTGCTAGGAAAGCTTATGGGGAAGGTCCCCATAGGCTAACATTGGTGCTCGGTAGGTTTTAGGTGGCGAAGTAGGTAGTCTTTTTTAAAGAGACAGTACTTCGACTATCGAATAGTCTAATGATTTTTAGTTCAAATCGTTCAATTCGAAGTCGTAGTCGAAGGTCGAAGTAGCCATTTCGATGGTCGAAGTATCCAAAAAAAAACTTCGAAATTCAAAGTATTTTTTATTCTCCCTATGCTTCAAAGCAAACCAGTTCAGTGTCTAGTGCAAGCAATGTATCAAGTGCTTAAAACGTAACATTTAATCCAATTAATTTAAAAATAGAAAAGTGCTCCACCCTGTCCCTACGTAGTTAGGTAGCATTGGCAAACGGGGGTTGAAAACGGAAGGGTGGGAGCGGGTGATGCTACCTTCTAGTTTAATGCATATTTAACCCCTTAGGGTTTCGCAATTAAGAGTTCACTTAGCTCACTGGTCCACCATTTGCAGTTTTTAATTATTTGTTTTTTATGGACAGTTGTCCAGCACTGCTGAGAGATTTCAACAGCAGTGAGTGTGTGGTTTTGGAGCACTTTTCTATTTTTAAATTAATTGGATTAAATGTTACGTTTTAAGCACTTGATACATTGTTTGCACTAGACACTGAACTGGTTTGCTTTGAAGCATAGGGTGGATACTTTGTTCACATAAGCGTCCCTCTGGCTTCAGTGTGTTGTTACATACTGTATGTTTATGCCTTTCCTAACCTGCAGTGTTCACAAATTTAACTGGCTGCATATTAGCTCCGCATTTCTTCTTTTTTGTGTTATTTTTTATTCTAATCCTTCACTCGAGCTAAGTAAATGTGCCCCTTAGTCTGGCAAGTGTTACCTCAGTGACTCTCTTAACTCAAAGTGCTTTGAGCACGACCGCAGCACGACTGGTAGGCTCACCAGGGTTTGGAAGAAAAGGTGAGGCTGCTGCAGAGGTAGAAGAGACATCTTGTCGCCAATTTGTTATGTTTTGGCAGCCGCGGATGAGTAGAGTATAACAGTGCTTTATTAGCAGGTTCATGCAGCCATTACACAACAGTAAGCAACTCTAACACCACAAGCTGTATAGAAAGTATGCACAGTATAAGTCTTGAGCACAGTGACATCTACAGACCATTTGTATAAGCACCACACCTCCAATATAGTCACGAAAGCCCTTTATTGGATCTTAGAAGGGTAAGAACTGGAGTGAGATAATGTTTAAATTATAAAAGGATGATGGCAATGTGCTCATTTATTTTGCCACTTTTACATGATATTTGGGGGATAATCAACAAAAGATGGACCATAACGTAGTTCCAAACACAAAAAAAGTATAAAAACCACTTTATTATTAATTTGTGGTATTAAAGTAATACTGACATTAAAAAAACAACTTTTCAAAACATTAATGTACACAAAAATTTACCTATGGATCATGTTGACTGTGTATTCGATGTATTCACATACAATATTAGCTGGCCAATATCATGTTTCAACAAATAAATGAAATGAAATACATGGCAAGGGAGCTTTAATATCAAATAAAATCGCTTAGTTAAATTGTGCAATGTACACATTGGTTTGTACACCTTAGCTTCCTCCGCTGAGTAGGGAATCTTTAAGGGGTCATTTACCAAATATGGCAAAAAGTGATGAAATTACTGATAATTCTCTTTTTCAGTAATGGAAATTGGCATTGATAAAAACTGACCAAGACTTTACAGATGTTGATATTTTCTTAGCAATTAGGTTCTAATCAGTAGAAACCTGATTTATTATTATTTCACATTTTCCCAACTACTGAAAATATGTCTTGAGAAGATTATAAAGAGTTTTACGTTTATCTTCAACTGTTTAAGGACGAGTCCATCAATATCTGAATACAAGTGACTCCTTTGATCTGTCTAAAAAGAATTATTAGTGTTATTATTTAGGTAAATGTTATTTTATGAAAGAAAGAAGTTGGAATGTAGGTTATTAGAGTTAATAATTAGGAAAGCATTTCTGGTCTGTAGGCAAATCAAAGATGAGAAATGCCTACATTTATATTATTATTCCGTGACAGGTGAGACACAGTCGGAGTTAGTTCAAAATGATATTTCAAATCATTACTACCAATTTCAGTAAATCTTTCTACTTGGTGTTGCTTGTTGCCAATGAAAAGAATAAGGAAGAAAAATACCAGATATGTAATAAAAGGCACACGTCTGCCCAGGTGCATTACTGACTAGTTATTATAAGTAACTGAGTAACATAACTAGAGATGGGCGAATAAATTCAGCACGCACGAATTTGCGTCGAATCTTCCACGTTTCGCCACCGGTGAATACATTTGCGAAACTGTGGCATAAATTCGCTGCGTCAAAAAGAATTTGGATGCGCATCAGAATTGTCTCACACGTCAAAATTATTCGGACGCCCATTGACTTTAATGCATTTGGACAAAACAGGGACGTGCCAAAATTCGCCCATCACCATAACCATAATAGAAGTATTGTATTATTCTAAAGAAAGAAAAGGGGCTAAAGAAGAACTAAAGTTTAACTAAAGAAGTAGCTAGAAATGTTGTACATTTTGTGCTTCTGTACCAGCCCAGGGCAACCATAGCCCTTTAGCAGTAAAGATCTGTGTCTCCAAAGATGCCCCAGTAGCTCCCCATCTTCTTTTCTGCTGATTCACTGCACATGCTCTGTGCTGCTGTCACTTACTGAGCTTAGGGACCCACTCACAATATACAGTACACGTAGAATAGAGATGTCACAATATAAGGCTGATTAGTAATTAATACAGATAATTACTACATAGCAGCACAGAAACCAGTACAACTAGCATCAGAATTTAATAATCAGCCCTGTAGCATCAGCTTAAATTACAGACAAATCTCATTTTCTGCTTGATAATTAGTGACGAGCCCTAAGCTTAGCTTCTCAACAGCTGCTCAGAGCCCACTGAGCATGTGAGTGTCACAGACACTTTCCAAGATGGTGACCCCCTGTGACAAGTTTGAAGTCCTGGATCATTGCTGCTATTTACAAGCTGACACTTTAGGCTGGTGCAATAAGTTCAGTAAATTAAATATTTCATTTTTAGCCCTATTCATTTTTAGGGTTTAGTTATCCTTTAAGAGAAAAGAGTGACAGGAAAGAACTTTGTTTAGCAAAGTCATAGCCCTGACATGATTTTAATGAATAGGTACATGTATTTACAGAACAGGCTGCATGACATTATCTTGTGGAAGATGAATAGAAGGTATCACTTTGCAAGCAGGAATTGTCAACATCTTCTGAACTTTGTGCAGTAATGGCCTCGTATATACTGTATCTGCCAGCTATTAACTACAACAGAGTGCAAGAGCTCATAACCTTATGGTATCCTCCCTGCCCAGACTCTGTAATGGTACTTAGAAAATTATTTATATGTATATCTCTTTTCCTAGGCTTTAATCATCAGTCGGCATCTGTTTTCAGTTGAACACACACACAGAATAACCTCAGACCTTTTCTTGAGGACGCTGGAAACCACTTTCCTTCGCTGTAATGTCAATTTTCTCGAGAAACCAAGAGTATCCATGATTGCCCAATAATTAAACAAAAAGCATTCTAATTCAGTAAAAAGGCATTTCAGAAATGGGACAGCAATTACTCAGAAATAGCTAGGTGCATTTACCAATACATCACTTCGCTTCAAAGGAATACACTGCCATTATTGTTTGCTTTCCTTAAATATATATATATATATATATATATATATATATATATATATATATATATATATATATATATATATATATATATATATATATAGTTCCCTTCTATATGTTTATTCAGTATGCCAATGAGGTGATACAACCAAGTGAAATGTATAAACTGAGAGTTTATGTCTCTGCTGAAATATTTACGGATCACGCACTGGGTATTTTCACCAGCAATGCTGGGAACTGGGTTTCCTTCTTTGGAGATTTTGGATGCCGAAGCTTTGCTATTTTAGGGTATATGTCTGCTGATTGACAAAACAAACATATTTCCATTTGATGGCCCTGTTTTCATTTGCTTGCAACGATCCTATTTCAGCAGCTCCGTATTTCTAGGTCTGTTGCAAGGCACGCTACAGACATTTATACATTTCGTATTATTGTTTTTCTTATTAACTGAAGACTGTGAGATAGGGGGAAATTATTTTCCCTGTTATGGGATGGAAAGAGCTTTAACATTGAGGCTGGAAAGATTTTTAAAAAAGCAGTTACAGACAGCAGTGGAATAGTGGATCAACACAGACATTATAATACAGGCATCCATCATCCGGAAACCCGTTATGGAGAAAGCTCCAAATTACAGAAAGGCCATCTCCTATAGACTCCATTTTATCAAAATAATCCAAATTTTTAAATATGATTTCCTTTTTCTCTCTTATAATAAAACAGTACCTTGTACTTGATCCAAACTAAGATATAATTAATCCTTATTGGAAGCAAAACCAGCCTGTTAGGTTTATTTAGGGGGTTATTTAAAGGGCATGTAAAGGCAAAAAAATAAAATCCCATTTTTACTTTCTTTAATGAAAAAGAAACCTATCTCCAATATACTTTAATTAAAAAATGTGTACCGTTTTTATAAGAAACCTGACTGTATGCAGTGAAATTCTCCCTTCATTTACTGCTGTGGATAGGAATTGTCAGATGGTCCCTAACTGCTGAGCAGGGAAACAATCATACTTATGAACAGCAGGAGGAGCCCCCGCCTTACTTCCCAGCCATGCAGAACTCAAGCAGCTTTGTTTATGATGATCCCTAAGCAGCCCAGACCACACTGAGCATGTGCACAGTCTTAGTCTTGCAAAGATGTTTAACAAAGTTACAAGATGGTGACCCCCTGTAGCCAACTTTGAAAGCATAAATTATTTGTTTGATTAGGCTTGTGGTGCAGTAAGTTCATGTTTATATTTAGTATACAAAATACAGCATTTCTAGCCTTATTCTATTTTACACTTTACATGCCCTTTAAGAAACTCCAAATGCAAAAATCACAAAAAAATGATTTTGTTTTTATAAAATCAGACTTTTAAAAATTCACAAATGTTTCGGAATTTATTAAACCCCAAGGATGGAAAAATCAGAATCTGAAAATCCGGCATCTCAGACCTGTAGAGGTTGCATATAAGTCCCAATGATTTTTTTGATGTGCGCTGGGTTTCGTGCAATACCCCAAAGTGTTCTGAGTCTTCGGGTGAAAATTCTGAAAAAATCTTGAAAATCAGAAAAAATAAGATGAAAAAATCCGAAGGAATCGTGAAAATCAGATTTTTTCCCGCAAAGCAACTTTTCAGGGAAAATTAATAATAAATAAGCGTAAAAAACTCAAGGGGATTTGATCAGAGTTTGTAGCAGAAAATATTGAGATCAATTTGGACTTTGATAAATAACCCTCTTAATGTTTACATGACTTTTTAGTAGATTCACAGTACAAAGATCCATATTACAGAAAGATCCATTATCCAGAAAACTCCAGGTTTCAAGCATTCTGGATAACACGTCCCATACCTGTAGTACAAATCAATCCTTTTAGTGCCAAATATTATAGACTGCTGGCTTAACAGTATCGTCCCAATAGTCCTGTCGTTTCTATGGCTCCAGGTTCCCTTTTGATGTATGCTTCGCAGTGTGTTTACTTGCAACACATGGAGCAGCAAGAGCAAAGGGTCCCTGGTATGGAAAGGGTTAAATGGGTGCCATGAATAAGCATAGTTAAAGAGCTTGTGTTTATACTGTGCTTAAAAATGACCCAATGTGGGATGAAAATATTGGATGTGCTATGCTGTACTGCCCATATTCTCTAAGAGAAAACGTGTCCAGTTTTGCTTCCGTGCAAATTTCATGAATTTCCCTTTAGAAATTCGCAAAACTGGCAAAAAAATTCTCGAAACATGCGACGTAAATTTTTTCAAAATTGACGCCGGCAACGATTCCATTGCAAGCGGCATTTAACACACATTAAAGTAAATTTTCGCTGCAATTTCGTGAATTTATTCGCGCCTGCCACATAAATTCGCCCATCACTACTAAGCACCCTATGATTTGGTTTCTAAAGACAGCTAGAAAGCAGTCATATATATATATATATATATATATATATATATATATATATATATATATATATATATATATATTTCCAGAATGAACCAGCAACACAGGTTTTTTTCAAATAGAAAAGTGTATTTAGTATGTTAGTAAAGCATGTTCCAGCCAACATGCTTTACTAACATACTAAATACACTTTTCTATTGAAAAAAACCTGTGTTGCTGGTTCATTCTGGAAATATATGAAAACTTTAACCGTGCAACTGGGTGTAGTCGAGAAGCGGAGTGCCACCCATCTTATCAATATATATATATATATATATATATATATTATAATTGAGATATGGGATCTGTTATAAATAAATTATAAATAGGATCTATGTGTTGCCCAGATATAGGTTCTTTGGAGCACCAGGCCTTAACGGGGTTATACAAATAAAGTAGACAGTGTTGCCAAATAAAAGAAAATATAATTACAGGCAATTTTAGAATATACACAGCTTGCAAATGACAGTTTCTTGTAAATATAATTGCTATGAGAATCTATACACCGCACGCTGTTCTTTGCACTGCTGATTCTGAGTATTGAAACTATATTGTAGAAGTTAGCCTGCGGCAATTCACATGCGGCAACTTCGGAAAACGAAGCGGTGCGTGTGAATTACCGCAGTCGATTTTCATTTTAGCCGGCGGAGGGCAGGGGGAAGGCAGTTTGGGGAGATTGTCGCCCAGAAGAATCGATTTGTCGCTGGGGCGACTAATCTCCCCGAATCTGCTTGTGTGGACTGACCCTAAGGCTGTTTAGTAACGAATACAGATAATTACTACATTGCAGCACAGAAACCAATGCAATTAGCATCAGAATTTAATAATCAGCCCTGTAGCATCATCTTATATTACAGACCAACCTCATTTACTGCTGGATAATTAGTGACGAGCCCTAAGCTTAGCTTCTCAACAGCTGCTCAGAGCCCACTGAGCATGTGAGAGTCACAGACACTTTCCAAGATGGTGACCCCGTGACAAGTTTGAAGTCCTGGATCATTGCTGCTATTGACAAGCTGAAACTTTAGGCTGCTGCAATAAGTTCAGTATATAAAATACTGAACTTATTGCAGCAGCAGCAACTACGTCAAAGTCATCCCATATCTGGCCAGTCCTATGCTCAATTTTCAATCATTAGGCGGGGGTGCAATGAGGGTGTGACCACAAAATACAGGGTCACACCCTCATTGCACCCCGCCTAATGATTTTAAAAACTAGTGGTGAGCACAACTTTCCCTCGTTTGTTATAGTTCTACAAGAGCAGTGACCAGCTCCATGTTGTAGCTCCCACCCCCTCCAACTATAGTCAGGTGATCCCACTGGTGTCTAATAAAAGGGCAGCCAAGTTTGGGAGTTTTACTTTGAAAGCAGCTAGTAAGTTGCAGGTAAAAAGTATTCGTCCCTTTTATAAAATGTATAATTAAACCATAGAATTCTTAATGAATCAGATGAAAATTGAGCATAGGACTGGCCAGATATGGGATGACTTTGACGTAGTTGGCCAGCTTAAATATATTGCAATATATGGACAAACAATCCCTGTTTTGTTTAAAGGGTAAGGCATTTTTCAGTAGCAGTATGCACAAAATGTCTCTGTCTTAAATACATTGATAATGGGTTGAGTGCAGAGGAATCTTGTATTTGTCTATATGTATTTTGTGGTCACACCCTCATTGCACCCCCACCTAATGTTTTTAAAAACTAGTGGTGAGCACAACTTCCCTCGTTTTGTTATATATATATATGTATATGTATATGTTATGTATATATATCTTTAAAGCAGCAAAACCAATAACACTCTGAGTAAAGCTATAGAAACAAACGACTATTATTAATTAAAACGAAATTGTTCTTCATTGCTTGTGCTAATTGTGTAATTGTTATTCAGAGAGCCCTCTTGATGTTTCATGTTAAATAATCGTGCATATTTTTCACCCTGTTTTAGTGTTTGTTTAACCAATTAATTAAGGAAAAGGGATATTCTGCATGGATTAGCATAGTAATGATAGAATATATAACCTGGGGCAAAAACATTTACATATGCTCCTTGTTTCCTTGCCTCTTGTTTCTCAGTAGCTCAGGCAATCACAACCCATTAAAGCAAATACAATCATATTGAAAAATAAGCTTTACAGTGGCTATTAGCAGAAGTCGTTTTACCAAAAACGATTACATAAGTCAAAATAGCTTTTGGTTCTGGGGACGCACTTTAAATTCATCTGTCAAGATTCTCCATAATGCGCTGTTGTAATGTTGTGCAGCTAACTTAAGTTCCACCTTCACTTAAAAAGGGTTAGTGTAAGATAAGTGTAAGGTCCCTGTTGCATTGCTTGAAGGCCAAAATTGTGCTACCAACACTACTTTATGTCTCTTTTAATCCACGCTGTCATGTGTTATTACTCATGGCAATTAATGAATTAAAATTCTAAGATTATAAATTATTTAATTCTACCAGTCTAGCTGCAGTTTGCACCTCATGCCAGATAAAATTCAGTGCAAGGCATAGACTGCACCACCAGTGGGTGCAGGTAACCCTGTCCTTGTGACCCACCCAAAAACCCTTAGATCAGTGGCCCACCCAAAAACCCTTAGACCAGGGGACCACCCAAAAACCCTTAGACCAGGGGACCACCCAAAAACCCTTAGACCAGGGGTCCACCCAAAAACCCTTAGACCAGTGGTCCACCCAAAAACCCTTAGACCAGGGGTCCACCCAAAAACTCTTAGGCCAGGGGTCCACCCAAAAACCCTTAGACCAGGGGACCACCCAAAAACCCTTAGACCAGGGGACCACCCAAAAACCCTTAGACCAGGGGTCCACCCAAAAACTCTTAGACCAGTGGTCCACCCAAAAACCCTTAGACCAGGGGTCCACCCAAAAACTCTTAGGCCAGGGGTCCACCCAAAAACCCTTAGACCAGGGGTCCATCCAAAAACCCTTAGACCAGGGGTCCACCCAAAAGCCCTTAGACCAGTGGCCCACCCAAAAGCCTTTAGACCAGGGGCCCACCCAAAAACTCTTAGACCAGGTGCCCACTCAAAAACCCTTAGACCAGGGGTCCACCCAAAAACCCTTAGACCAGTGGCCCTCCAAAAAACTCTTAGACCAGGGGCCCACGCTCAGTACTATTATTCTTCCTCTCCTCACTCAACCTCTATTCTCCTATGCTCTTTTCTTTACATACTATAATCTATTATTCCATCTATTTAGTGTCTTTATTCTCATAGAAATAGGGAATGCCTTGAAATATGCCAAATATTTAGCAGCATGAGGGCCCACTGACACCTGGGACCACTGGGAGTTTTCCTGGTATCCCAATGGGCCAGTCCGACACTGTGTGCGTCTAAATGATGTTCAATCATTCAAGGGGTAAGGGGGCTGCAGGGTGATACACATGCCTCCCCTTACCACTCCTCATATATATATATATATATATATATATATATATATATATATATATATATATATATATATATATATATATATATATATTTTCACATGATTACCCAGAACCCCCATATGGAGAGCAGTGACCAGCCGCAATTCTATAAGGCAGGTGGGCATTCTGTAGGCATTAAATGCAGAATTATTTTTGTAGAATTTACCAATAGTGATGGTCAAATTTCTCCCTTTGTGCTTCTCAAAAAAATCCTGAATTTCTCGTGAAATTTGCGAAGCATGAATTTTGACGCTCATGTCAATTTTGACACCGGCAAGTCAATGGACATCTGAATTATGTTGACGCGTGACAGTTTTGAAACGAGTGACTTTTCCAATGCGCATCCAAAAAATTTTGACACCTGCATTTCACTGCAATTTTGCGTATATATTCGCAAGTGGTGAAATGCTGAAATTTGAAATTTAAAATTTGAAATTTGAAATTCACGCCTGCCGTCTTCATTCACCCATCACACATGTACATTGACATAAACATTGACAGTTATTAAAAATATATATACAAACAAATGCTACATTTAAAGATTTATGTGTAGTGTCCATATAAAATTCTTTATTCATTGTACTCCATGGTGGTGGCTCTCTTGCTAGCAAGGGTATTGGTAGCTAGAAGAAGCGAAGAAGATAAGTGACACGGCACTTATAATTATATAACAGTACCTATTAGAGGTTACTATTATACATATATGGGGTTATGTAATTTAAGGCACTAAGTTTGCCGAGGGCCAGTAACCCATGGCAACCAATCGGCAGGTAGAATTTACTGGTCACCTGTTTAAAAGCAAGCATCTTATTGGTGGCTATAGGCTACTGCTCCTGGGCAAACTTAGTGCCTTTTATTACATAGTGGGGATAGACTATTAACAATGAACCCATTCATAATATCTATTTTTATATTAAATATAAAATATTGTGATTTTTTTGAATTATAACCTTAGGGCTTTAAATACAGGAGGCAATTACTGTTACTTGCTGACATGCAGTTCAAGAGTGAGATGACTGTTAAGGACAAGATGACAAAAGAGCATGAATTTAGAATCGGAAAATAGTATGTCTAATGCCGTGCTTCTTGTCCACCAATGCATTTTATGCCCTAATGTTTACTGCTTGAAATGACTCTAATCATCGGATTTTATAATGCTGAATGTCAAGCATTTGATGCAATCTTCATGCACTTTAGTGCCCTACTCTGAATTCCATTTTTGAGGGTAATATATCAAATCAAGTTCTAGATTCCCTTTAGCAATACTGCATCCTGGTTAGATGTTTGACTGAACTTTTTTAGTTGTTTTCACTATATTTAATATAATGCAGCCCTTAGTGATAGCCAGTATTATCTGTGGTTCAGACACCACCCAACCATGAGGCCTGCTGGGAGGTTGTCAAGCACAGCTCTGTTGCTGCCAGGAATCGTTTCACAGTAAGGAGGATGGTGGTGATGTAAATTGTGCAATATTGCAACAAGATAAAGCCCAGAGTTTTAAATCTTTCCTTCATCCACAAAAAAAATATTCTTTCCTTGTAAACACTCCTCTGCCTTCTACAGTAGGATTTACCTTACACCTAGTCTTTGGCTTCTCCATCGTGTCTCCACAGGTCTCTTGCAATAGAATTACCAACTGACAGATCAACAAATGTTATATCTCATTAATTAGCAAGAATGCTCCGTGCTGTCGCTGCATACAAAATGATTTCTTTCTCCTTCATGCATACTGCATGCCCACTCTTTAACTAATCCTGCATTGACTAATCTTCCCTGTAAACACTCCTCCGCCTTGTCTTTACCTTCCCCATCCTATCTCCACAGGACTTCTACAGTAGGATTTACCTTCCACCTAGTCTTTAGCTTCTCCATCATGTCTCCTGCAGGAGAATTACCCTTCCACCTACTCTTTAGAGTGATCATCCTATCTCCACAGGCTTCCTGCAGTAAAATTAACCTTCCATACACTGTTTAGTTTCTCCATCATGTCTCCACAGGTCTCTTGCAGTAGAATTACCCTTCCACCTAGTCTTAAGCGTCTCCAGCCTATCTCTACAGGCCTTCTGCAGCAGAATTAACCTTACATCTAGTCTTTAGCTTCTCTGTCATGTCTCCTGCAGAAGAAATACCTTTCCACTACTCTTTAGAGTGATCATCCTATCTCCACAGGCTTCCTGCAGTAGGATTAACCTTCATGTCTCCAAAGACATCAGGTAGCAGAATTGACACCCAACCCCGGTCTTCAGCTTCCTAATTCCATCAGCTCCCTCAGACTCAACAGTTACCCCTTTTGTCAGTCCTACTAATTTCCTTGCCAATCCTTTTACTGCCCCCTTATCTTTATGTTGAATGCTACCCCTTGGATTCCGTCATTACTGTTGTATTTTTCTTGTTCTTAATTTGCAGAATACAGTATATATGTTTGGATATTCTGGGTCCATTTGTTGTATATATTTCTTTTATGAACATTACATGGAATTTGTTCTTTAATAAACCTCACAAAACAAGTCATTTACTTCCCAATATTACTTACCATGGTAAGTATGTGCAATTTCAGGGCCCAAACATGCTCATACACATGACTGATACAGTTTACTTTACGGTATGCGGTTGCTGAATATGCACGTGTTTTCAAGGTATGGCTGTGCCCAGCAAGGCACAATGGCTGGCGATGGCTATAACAGGAAGAATAGACAGTGCCAGACCTTTGCTCCAGTAGGGGAAGCCTTTGTAGGCCTATGGGTGCCTATAAAAATGTACATTTCAACTCAAAATCTCTGTTCCTTATAATATAATATAATGTTCCTTTCAGTGAACTTTTTTCTTATAACATATTTTATTAGCATAAAGTTTAATTGAGCCCAACCGAACTCGTGTACACACATTACTGACCTGTTCAAATTATGCATGTATTCATTTTCCACTGAATAACAATACGCTGCATCTGTTTCATACATATAAACTAGGACATCTGTACAATATGTTCATTTCTGACATTGCAGTACCATGCATTGCTTGTTACGTTTTTATGACACTCTCCTGTTTATAATGATTTACCAGTTCTTGATTAAGAAACCAATATAGTGTAATTAAAGCCAACTGACAGATCAACAAATGTTATATCTAATTAATCAGCAGGAATGATCCATGCTGTCGCTGCATATCAAATTGCAAATTCAAATGCATACTGCATGCCCACTGCAACCAATAAGAGTGAACCAAAGTATACAGATGTGTGCCAATGTGGTTTTTCCAAAACTAGTGCAAATTTCCATCTCCTAGACACATGGATTCGGGCCTAGTTTATAAACACTCGGCAAATTTGCACCTGGGCAGTAACCAATAGCAACCAATCAGTGATTAGCTTTTTTCAGCCAACTGTAGGTTGGACACTGAAAGCAATCATCTGATTGGTTGCCATATGTTACTGCCCAGGTGCAGTTTTTTCTATTAGCTAGTGCATTTCATTCACAGTGCTGTGAGCCACGGATAGCAGCCAGCCAGGCTTGGAGGAGGGGCAGCCATTACCCTGCACAGCCTCTAAGTGGGTCTTGGGTTATAGGATTGCGTGTTGGGGAGGGATAGACCGGGGTGGAGCTAAGCAAGAACATTTTTGTTCAGGCTAAGAGCAACAGACCACCATTTTTTGGATAGCCAGGTTAGAAGGAAAGTCCTCACCAACCCTCTCTGGTAGTTGTAGGTTGGTGGGTCGGGAATTTGTGTGCTAGTTGTCACGTTGGTGGCCTGGGAGCATTTGGGGCACACTGGTTGTTAGACCAGGGCTGAAGTTATGTGGACAAGTCAAGGTATTTTCACAGCTCTAGGTGGGCCCTTGTCAGTCTGCCGGGGGGTGAGAGCGGGTGCCACAAGAAGTCAGGTGTTTGGCCAATGGTTTAACCCCTAAGGTGGGTGGCCAGAGTTGGCGGATTGGTGGCAACCTATTACAGGAGACAGGTTGGGACCTTGGGAGTTAGGGTAGAACCACACAGATGATTTCCACGTGTTTCCGGCGTATCTGACGAGCTGCGCCAAAACGCAGGCATCAAGTCTGATGCGACGGAAAATAAGGTAATCAACAGCAATGTCGGTGAGGTCACAGCATTCATCCGACACAACACAACTGTCGGATGCAGACGCAGCATGCATCGTCTGCATCCGTCAGTCGTGTTGTGTCAGATGAACGCTGCGACAAGATCCGACATTTGAATTTCTACCTTATTTTCCGTCAGATCCGATTTGTCGTCTGTGTTTTGGCAAAACGCGTTGGATCGCCGGAAACGCTTCGAACTCGCCCATGTAGTTCTACCCTTAGTGCAGAGAGCAGTGGCTATTCAAGTTACAGAGTCAATGGGCGGCAGGTTCTCTGAGGAGGAGGAGGGGTTGTGGCTAGAGGACATCAAGGGCCAGTGTCATGAAGGGCAGACAGGGGCTCTATATATTGATGTTACCAGTTACAGGTATACTGTATATATGCACATGTTATTTTACACATTTGTATAAACTTGATGAAAGAGTTGTGTACTATTATTAAATGTTACATGGTAATACGTGTATATTGATATATATGAATGTGTTGGTTGTGGATGTTGTCTAATCAATAAAAGCTGTGGCTTGTATCTGCAAGGTGGGCTATGTATCTGCCATTAGGCAAGAAAAGAACCTTGTCTCAGACTAGAGTTTAGCAGCGAAAACAAAGGGCTGCCACTAGTAACTTTAAAAGCCAGATTTATATTCTTTTTAAACCACAAATTCAACTCTTTTAGTTTACAGAGCACAATGGCCAAAGGAAAAATGGGACATTGGATACATTTGGGGGCCGATTCATGAAGCTCGAGTGAAGGATTCGAATTAAAAAAACTTCGAATTTTGAAGTGTTTTTTGGGCTACTTCGACCATCGAATGGGCTACTTCGACCTTCGACTACGACTACGAATCGAACGATTCGAACTAAAAATCGTTCGACTATTCGACTATTCGACCATTCGATAGTCGAAGTACTGTCTCTTTAAAAAAAACTTCGAAGTCAATGTTAGCCTATGGGGAAGGTCCCCATAGGCTTGCCTAAGTTTTTTTGATCGAAGGATATTCCTTCGATCGTTGGATTAAAATCCTTCGAATCGTTCGATTCGAAGGATTTAATCGTTCGATCGAAGGAATAATCCTTCGATCGTTCGATCGTAGGATTTGCGCTAAATCCTTCGACTTCGATATTCGAAGTCGAAGGATTTTAGTTCCTAGTCGAATATCGAGGGTTAATTAACCCTCGATATTCGACCCTTCATACATCTGCCCCTAATTATAAACGGAGTATTTACTAAATTAACATAAAAATCTATTTCAGCTCTTTAGGTTTTAACTATCTGCATTTCTGTATATATATTTATATTGACCCATTAAAAGGTTTTAAAAGTTTAAACATGAAATGTCACATTTGCCTTATATTTTTTTGGTAGTTTCTTTAAAGGGATACTGTCATGGGAAAAAAAATTTTTTTCAAAATGAATCAGTTAATAGTGCTGCTCCAGCAGAATTCTGCACTGAAATCCATTTCTCAAAAGAGCAAACAGATTTTTTTATATTCAATTTTGAAATCTGACATGGGGCTAGACATTTTGTCAAATTCCCAGCTGCCCCTGGTCATGTGACTTGTGCTCTGATAAACTTCAATCACTCTTTACTGCTGTACTGCAAGTTGGACTGATATCACCCCCTCCCTTCCCCCCCCCAGCAGCCAAACAAAAGAACAATGGGAAGGTAACCAGATAGCAGCTCCCCAACACAAGATAACAGCTGCCTGGTAGATCTAAGAACAGCACTTAATAGTAAAAACCCATGTCCCACTGAGACACATTCAATTACATTGAGAAGGAAACACAGCAGCCTGCCAGAAAGCATTTCTCTCCTAAAGTGCAGGCACAAGTCACATGACCAGGGGCAGCTGGGAAATTGACAAAATGTCTAGCCCGATGTCAGATTTCAAAATTGAATATAAAAAAATCTGTTTGCTCTTTTGAGAAATGGATTTCAGTGCAGAATTCTGCTGGAGCAGCACTATTAACTGATTCATTTTGAAAAAAAAATTTTTCCCCATGACAGTATCCCTTTAAGGATAGTTAGCCAAGGCAGCTGCAGCCTGGAATTTAATCAGAAGACACAGGAATCCTATGAAACAAAGACGAGATAAGGAAAAGCATTTTTTTAGTGCAACCAACAGGTGAAGAATAGAGAGCTGGACAATTAAAAGCACAGCCAATTCATCTCACCCTTGACAGAGGCCATCAATGACACTTATAATTTTATGGCTACAAATTTCCATAAACAGCTCAGTTGAACAAGGTATCATTAATCTAATTAGAATAGTGGCCAGCAGTGCAGAAACAATGTCCACGTCTACATTAGAACTTTTACCACCATCCACCCATGTTCTACCCCCTCACGGAGGAGCTTAAACTTGAATGCAGTGATACCGCTCGGTTTATTAGATATTTTCTTTGTTGTGGATATGTCAGTTCTGTAATATTGCATATGATGGTCATTTTTTCCTGTTTCCTAAATGATAGAAATAAGGTAATCAGTGGCATAACTATAGAGGAAGCAGACCTCACACTTACGGGGGGGGGGGACGTGGGGTTGGCTGCCTCGGTAGCATTTAAATCCCCCCCCTTCTGCCGCTCTTCTTCTTTAAAATGTCATGCAAGCCTGCTTAAAGGGGAGCTCCACACAACCATAATTTAAGCTTTTTGAAAAGTAAACATAATTTCAAGCAACTTTGCAATATACATCATTTAAAAAATATGCAGACTTTTCATGATTTTTATTGCTTTCTGATAGTTCCCTAATGCTAGCCCCCTGCTCTCCTGCTGATCTGTCTGACTACTTTGCTGAGCTGGCTGACTACTGTTACTTTGTATCAACAGCCAACTGTCCTCCAAACCCCACAATTCCCTGCACATGTGATTTCAATAAGAAACAGAACAATGCAATGCATTGTGGGTTATGTAGTTCCTGCATGCTGTCTGTAAGCTGTGGAGAAGTTGTTACAATTTGTAACATCAGTGTTTAGTCCCTCCTTCCCTGCCAGGATTTCAAATGATGCAGAAAGAGAAGAACTGTTAAAGGGCATGTAAAGGCAAAAAAATAAAATCCCATTTTTACTTTCTTTAATGAAAATGAAACATATCTCCAATTTACTTTAATAAAAAAAATGCGTACCGTTTTTATAAGAAACCTGACTTTATTTACTGCTGTGGATAGGAATTGTCAGATGGTCCCTAACTGCTGAGCAGGGAAACAATCATACTTATGAACAGCAGGGGGAGCCCCCGCCTTACTTCCCAGCCATGCAGAACTCAAGCAGCTTTGTTTATGATGATCCCTAAGCAGCCCAGACCACACTGAGCATGTGCACAGTCTTAGTCTTGCAAAGATGTATAACAAAGTTACAAGATGGTGACCCCCAGTAGCATAAAAGCATAAATTATTTGTTTGATTAGGCCTGTGGTGCAGTAAGTTTATATTTAGTATACAAAATACAGCATTTCTAGCCTTATTCTATTTTAGACTTTACATGCCCTTTAAACAACTGGATTTCAGCACAGAAAATGGCATTTATTCATACTTTTTAAAGAAACATGTGGACCTCTTTATCACATTTTGGTGTGGAAGCCGGAGTTCCCCTTTAAGTATGCAGCGGGAGGGGGGTTGCATTAGGAAGAAGTTATGTGCGCAAATATTTTTTAGATAAGGGGTCCCAGTGTGCTGTTGTTACAACCCTTATATTAATTATTATTAAGATAGTAATAACAAATACAGAAAAAATGACAGAGATACAGACCCTTACCAGCAGTAGAGTGGTAACTGATGACAATGGCGAATAATGATCAATAATATATATTTACTGTGTATGTATATAAAGTAAAGTATAGCACTCAGTGGGGTTTAAACAATCAAAATTAAGTAATGTATTTAAAGTGGGCAAATCGCACACAGGTGACATTACACTGGGGCTTTCTGATATACTATATATATATATATATATATATATATATATATATATATATATATATAATAAAATAGTACCACACTCAGTTGGAATACTTGTGAAAAAAATCAAGATTTATTGAAAAAATCCGACCTTTCTAACACCAACTGTGCTCTTTCTCAAGTATAACATATCCATGAGAGAGCACAATTGGGGCCACATTCAAAGTGAATTCAAAGTGAATTTTCAAATTCAAGAACTTCGAATTTCGAAGTAAATTTTGGGTACTTCGACCATCGATTAGGCCAAAATCGACTTCGATTCGATTTGAAAATATTTCGACTTCATTACTTCGCCACCTTAATCCTGCCGAATTGCTATGTTAGCCTATGGGGACCTCCTAGAATCTATAGGCAACATTTGACAAGTATTTAGTCAAAGTTTGTTTTTTTTGAAAATCGTTCGATCGATTAAATCGTTCGAATCGAAGGATTTAATAGATTGAACGATTTTACTTTGATCGCATATGGCCATATTTGATCAAAAAAAACTTCGACTTCAAATATCGTACTACTGCAATTCGATGGTCGAATTTCGAAGTTTTTTCACTTCGAAATTCGACCCTTAGTAAATGTGCCCCGTAGTGTTCAAAATGTCAGATTTTTTTCAATAAATCTTGTGCTCCTCCATGTTTTTATATGTAAATACTGTATATATTATGAAAGTTCTTAAAAGAGTATGAAACCCTCCATACTTTCCCACTGCTCACCCTAGTTCTCTAACACATATGAGCGAATATGTACTTACCGGTAGCAGAAAATTCATGGACCAGTTGGTTGAGCAAACAGTGTTTACATCCACTTAAATATTTTGACAGGTGCAAGAACATAGCATCAGTTTTTGGTGCAAAACAATAGATAGCAATAGCATTTCTAATTGCCCCCTTTTTAATTGGCCAGTGATTTATTTTAGCTGTGATTGGCGCATTACACTAAGACAAATTAGAAACAGCAAGAATTTTAATTGACTTCCTTGATGTTCCAAAATATTTTCCATTAAAGTCGCTAGTTAATTGTCCATTCTGCAAATCAGATTTCCTTTCACATTATTATTGAATTACTTATCACTAACTAGGAAGACAGTAATGCCTATAAAGCAATTGGACTCTAATATATAAGACTTATGAAAACCAAACAAAGCAAGTAAATATCTAATGATGAAGAAAGTAAATTGGGGTTAGCATTAACCTTAGACATGCAGGTTCACATGTGCATGTTGGGGAGTTGGGGATCACCTATATTAATTGCATCTTTTGTCATCATGAACAACATGTAATATATAACACCAGCTCAGAGTTTCTTCATGATTAAACAGACATTCATTTTGCAGATATATTATATATGGGTGTCAAGAATCAAACTCTAGACTGTGTGCTGAACAAAACCTACACTAATCTCCTGAGCCAATGGGGGCCATTAGTACTGGTCTGTCTTCCCAAGATACATGGGTTATGTCTCCTGGCTATTCAACCTCCTCCGCTTCCCTCGTTAATAACATGTGTAGGCAAACTACAAATAGGGTTGCCACCATTTCTGGAAAAAAATACCAGCCTTCCTATATATTTATCTTTTTTCCTTATTAATAACATTGGGATCAACCATCATTTTTAATGGCCAGGCCGGTAAAATACCGCCCAGGTGGCAACCCTACCTACAATTAGGCTCCTATATAAGCCTGCTTCTTTCAGCCCATGTGGCTTTATCATTGAGCTCCCTAGCATGATCCTGCCGGTTTGTTAATGAATTGGTGCCTGGTCCCTTCCTGCCTGTTCCTGAGTGCCTAGCCCTTGTCTAGTTCCTTGCTTCGTGTAGATCTCCTGGTTTGACCTTGGCCTGTTATTTGGATTTATCCATGTTGTCCGCCAGCCCAGACCTCGGCCTGTTTGTTGGACTTTGTTTGCCGCCAGCCCAGACCTCTGCCTATATTATGGACTGGTTTGCTTGCCACCTGCCTCTGACCACTGGCCTAGTAATAAGGACTTGTGTATTATCTGATACCTTACATTAACCCTGCTTAATTGTCTTCCTTCATTAATAAAATCACCTTTCAACTTAACAACATGTTCCCAGCCTATCATCAAATCACATACCCGTGTTATGCAGCACATAGGCTCCTATCAGCCAGTCATTCACCCGTGGTTAGTCCTGACAAAAGGATATGGATCCCAACTTTTCCATATTAGAACTACATGGCTATCTATAGAGTGCCATCAGTCCCTGCAACATAGGAGCATACAATCGAAGGTCCCTTTCACATTCATACATATAATAAGGCCAATTTAATAAGAAGTCAACATACAAACTCCTTGCAGAATCAAACTCAAGACCCCAGCACTACAAGTGCTACCCACGGATCCAAAACAGGAGGTTACCGTATCCTGCATCCATTGAGCACCGAGCTAATCTATATAGCTGCACAACGGGTGTGCGAAGGTCTACTCCAATTGAACTACCCATGGATCCACCATGCTGTTTTAAAGATTTGGTTCTTTAAAACTGTATTTAATTATATTCTATATGATACCAATGTTAGTCTAAGACACAATGGTTTATAGAGCAACATAAATCACAATTTTTCTATGCATTAGAACTGATTGGGCAAAAAACAATTGGAATGGAATTGTCATTACTGTGGTCTTACAAATATACTAAGGTTTTTTTTTTCATATTGTCAGACACAATTTCCCCTCAGCAGGACAGAAGAAAACCTGTTTGTACTGAAAATAACAAACCAAATCAAATGCACATTTACCAGTACGATGAGTGAGAGAACATTAAAGTGAGTGGAAAATAAATTCTGTGGTTTTCAAGTAAAACCCCAGGAAGAATATTTTGTAATTTACTGATAATGCACAGAATGAATGCATACTTGTAATACTTCTACATAACAAACAAAATGCTGAGCAAACTGTTATTACCTCCCAACACACATTTCTGCTTCAAATGTACATTTTGGGTGCACTGTGTGGGCTGCAGAGGGAGGTCTAAAAAAAAAAAAGAGGTTAACTTAACCTTCTCAGCCAGTTGATTAAGTGGCAGCTGAGGTTAGAGCCTCTACTGTCCAGGCCCGGATTTGTGGCGAGGCCACAAAGGCCCGGGCCTAGGGCAGGAAAATGTGACCACTTTCTGTGGAGCATCGCGGACGTGCAGCTCCCCAGTGCTCCTGCGCTTGGTCTTGTGCGGTCGCGAGGAGGGGGTAGTTGGAGCACTAGGACCACGCGGCCCTGGGGCGATAGAACCGCACAGAATAGGGCGTGGCCTAGGGTTGGCCGAGAAGGAAATCCGCTACTGCCTGCAAAAAGGGTGCGCTCCCACACCTATAGGGGCAGATTTACTAAAGGGGTGAATTCTTGCCAGAGACTGCTTCACACCCATCGATACACTTTGCCAGGCGCAAATGAGCTCAGACTACGCTAATTCACTTACATGCAGAGTTTCGTCGTCGGCACCGAACGCTGGCGACTTTTTGCTACTTCGGCAATGCGAGCATTTGATAGTGAAGATGCGCTAGCGTTCATTTCTGCTAGGGATCTTGCGCTCAGGTCAATTTGCATAGGGCGGGAAATTTAAAGTTATATGGACGTCTTTATGTTAAATGTTGGTGCATATACTTAAAAACACATGTCCATGGAACCTTAATAAAGACAATAGAGTTATTCTAATGCCCTACACATGAGCCCACTGAAAATGTATTTTCCATATGTTTGAAAATGTATGGGCGAAAACTGGTTACCCAAAAAAAGTTTGTTAGGTCTTTTGCAGGCAATCAGGCTGAAAAAAGGAAAACACGCTATCGTTTTTTGGACTTTGATGCATTTTAGGGGTCTCACAGAATACAGTGTAAGTGACAAAAGATTGAGGAAGATCTAGCTACTTTAATGCACTTCGCCTGGTCTGAGGTGGCGAAGGCAACTCTGGCGAAAGAGGTAACATGTATTAAAATCCACATTTTAGTGAATTTGCAAAGCAGAGTCCGTTTGCCAGAGCGAAAAGGCGCCTGGCGTTAGAGTGTGAATGACCGCTAGTGGCAGTCTATTTCACTAGCGAATTCGAGCCTGCGCCCGTTAGTAAATTAGCGATGTCCCTACAGGTGGCAACGCTGGAGAATAAGTCGCTAGGGTTAGCCACTTCCCCCTTTAGTAAATCTGCCCCATAGGCTGGAGGAGAGACACGTGTCTGGTCTTTATCACAGTGTGAGAGGCTACTGCAGCCTCAAAGAGAGCCAAGGGGCCACAGAGGGCCCTGTGAAAAAAGCAAACTGTAGAAGTAGGTGCTGTAACTGTGTTCGCTGATGCAAAAGAGGAGAGAATTACTCTTTTTGGGTGGAGAAACCTACATGGACCCAGAGGATTGAGGTTCAGTTGTCTGTTTAACCAGAGACTTTGGGGAAAAAATCTGTTCTTTCATAAGTGCATTTTCTGTTTGGCTCATACTGCTGTCAATAAGCTGCAGTGAGAAATCTGCTTTCAACTAAGATTTGGTGTCCCCTGCCTCGACTCTACCAGTGTCAGTTTGAGCAAATCCCCACAATGAAAAGGCTTGAAAAACTCCAACTGCAGTTGAAATGTAAGGTAAATAAAGGCCACAGACAAAAAACAATAGCAAAACAAATAACAGCTATAATAGATTGTAATGGATTTATTATGGTTCTAACTGTTGCCAAGCAGAAGGATAACTTTAAAGGAACAGTATTCTCAAAAAACAAGTGTTTTAAATTAATAAAAATATAATGCAGGGTTGCCCTGCACTGGTAAAACTGGTGTGTTTGCTTCAGAAACACTACTATAGTTTATATGAATAAGCTGCTGTGTAGCCATGGGGGCAGCTATTCAAAGGAGAAAAGGCTCAAGTTACACAGCAGATAAGCTCTGTAGAACATTATGGTGTTATCTGTTATCCACTATTTAACCTCTGACATATAGCTTTTTTTTAATTACTGTCATTGCTACACAGCAGCTTGTTTATATGAACTATAGTAGTGTTCTGAAGCAAACACATCAGCTTTACCAGTCAGTCAGTCGAGGGCAACACTACATGATATTTTTATTACTTTAAAACACTTTAATTTTTTGATGTTACTGTTTTTTTAGGCCTTTGAAATTAAACTCTTATGGTGGCTCTGCTTTGTAACTAAACCCTGCACATTGTGATTGTTTAATCCTGCTATGAGAAATTATCAGAATTTATTTCTTTTGGAAAAAAGATTCTCAAAAGTAGGCCCTGTTTTTCTTTTTTGCCAAACTTCCATAAAAGGTATAAACTTTACCAACGTTATACTACCCAAAATGTTCCTATCAAGATTAAGAGGGTTATTTACTAAAATCCACTTCAACGAAACTCCCATCCATATTTTAACCTTATTTATCCATAAATCAACCCAAAAAAATTTGGTGCAGGAAAAGACTCACTAAAATCATGAAAAAATATGAATCGTACGATTTTTTCAGATTTGATGCCAGAAATCTTTTTCTAATTATCTGTCCTAAATAACAGCTACAAAAATCTATTGGAGCTCCAAATAATATACCAAATGATATCAAAAGCTAGCACCCCAGTTAAAGATAATTATACTTAATATATTTATAGATACTATAATTATAGGTACTTAAAGGGCATGTAAAGGCAAAAAAAATAAAATCCCATTTTTACTTTCTTTAATGAAAAAGAAACCTTTCTCCAATATACTTTCATTAAAAAATGTGAACCGTTTTTATAAGAAACCTGACTGTATGCAGTGAAATTCTCCCTTCATTTACTGCTGTGGATAGGAATTGTCAGATGGTCCCTAACTGCTGAGCAGGGAAACAATCATACTTATGAACAGCAGGGGGAGCCCCCACCTTACTTCCCAGCCATGCAGAACTCAAGCAGCTTTGTTTATGACGATACCTAAGCAGCCCAGACCACACTGAGCATGTGCACAGTCTTAATCTTGCAAAGATGTTTAACAAAGTTACAAGATGGTGACCCCCTGTAGCCAACTTTGAAAGCATAAATTATTTGTTTGATTAGGCTTGTGGTGCAGTAAGTTCATGTTTATATTTAGTATACAAAATACAGCATTTCTAGCATTATTCTATTTTAGACTTTACTTGCCCTTTAAGTGTGACTATTTAGTCGGTGCCCAGGATGTTGCAGCTCTGTACATCGCTCCAGGTTACAAGCAAACATCTTATTGGTTACTATGGTTTACTGGACCTTGGCAAATTATGTGCTTTTTTTATATAAGGGGGACAGAATGTGATCATGAATTGTGCAGAAAAAAATACTCCAAATAAGGTGATATTTCCTAATATAGAGCGAAGTACATGGTCTAAAGCTTACAGTAGAGACTTTAATACAGCTACAGTATGTTACAGATTAGATTTTGTAAGATATTTTGTTGACATTCCATTTCCCTTTGGTAATTTGTCAGGGAAAACCTAAATATATTTTATATGTGGAATTTTTAATGAAATTCCGCTGCCAATAAAATCATCTAACAGATGGTTCAAGTTTCAGGTTATAGAAGATTCCATTGACATGATTGATTGAGATTCTAGATGACTGCTTTCTTTTTGCCAAGGTTTTTCTTGAAGGATTCCAAGGACTCTTCTTTAAAGGTTTCTTAGCTTTCAAGTCCCTTATTTTCAGATCATAACGTGTGAAAAAAATAATAAACATGTCGCCAAGCCTGCTATATATTTTTTCCAGTTTCTCTAGCTATTCAAAAAAATAATTTTTGATAATGTTATTCCAGGAATCAGATTTCAGTCTTTAATTATGAAGAACAGTAAGGACTGAAGCAATAAAAAGTGGCTTCATTTAGAGGAAAATGCTTTTGAGAGCTTTTTTGAGCTTTTGACTTCTTTAGAAAAAAGAGGAGTTTTGTGCCTATAATTAGAACCCTCACTTTAGATTTTAAGGGGACCAGAAAAAGATGGTGTAAAATCCAGGAAAATACATTATGCATTATATATTGGTGGGATCACAAAGTGGTGTGAGAAATATGGGAACAATTCAAATCAGGGAATGTAAAATTGAGATTGTATAGAAATCCGCTCTCCAACAAACTCTCTGACAAATGTATTTAATGGGGTCCCAAAGTTCCACTCACTGTGGAGGGGTTCTTAATGCTTTGCAGCCTCATACTCATCCAGACTGACCACCAGTGAATGTCTTCTTTGGCTGGACTGATGGAGAAACTGAAAGTGTTAGCCCACCAGTATTATCTGTCCACTTACCCATTCACTTCTAAGGTCTTCTTCTAAGGTGACTGTTCCTTGCTTTTCATGCCCACCTGGAATGTCTTACTTTAGGAAAAAAACATCTGCCTCTTCACAAGTGGAATACATTTTCTTCAAAGGTTTGCAGCAGATGCATAGCCTCCAATCTAAATATGGGAGAAAACATAATTGTTATTACACAGAGAGCTCCAAATGTGTTGGAAGCACAAACAAATGTAATCAGACAAAAGTTGGAGCTGGGCATACTGTTGCTACTTTATGTACCATGCAAGCATCCAAGCTTCTCCTTTCTGCACATGTGACTTTATTGTAAACCTCACCATGTATTTGAACATATGCTGCCTGTTGATTTCCCAATCTGGGTCAACTAGAACAGTGATCCCCAATGAGTGGCTCGTGAGCAACATTGCTTGCCAACCCCTTGGATGTTGCTCCCAGTGGCCTCAAAGCAGATGCTTATTTTTAGACTTCCAGCCTTGGAGGCAAGTTTTGGTTGTATACTGTAAATAGTAGATGTACTGCCAAACAAAGCCTCCTGTAGTCTGCCAGTCCACATATGGGCTACTAAATAGCCAATTACAGTCCTTATTTGGCACCCCAGGAACTTTTTGCATGCTTGTGTTGCTGTCAAACTTTTATTTACATTGGAATGTGGCTCACACATAATAAAAGATTGAGAACACATGACCTAGAACGTGGGTTATTGTAAGCACCAACATTTTATACTGTCTTAAAGGGGCAGTTCACCCCAAACCACAAATAATAAAAAATTAATATAAATTGCAAATTGCCTCAAGCTTTCACTCTCTACACGATGACAAAAGTTCATTTAGGTAGTAGCATCAGATCTCAAAATTGACATGAAGGGCATAAATAAAAAACACAACTGGCTTTTTATTGAAGAGCTTGTAAGGCATAGATGTTCTGAATTTCAGTATTTCAATCATCTGTTGGTCTCTTACATAAGTCCTTACTCAATATAAAAAGAAGACAGAAAAATAATCTAGTGTGCAGTTAATGAATCTGCTGGTTTTGCTCATTCCAATCAATCTTCTACAAGCTTTATTAAATTGCTAAAAGAGGTATAAGATGGGTTTGCCATATTCAGCTGGACAGAGAAAGTAAAAAAACTTAGTGAAAGAGAGTTTTTTTTTATTATTATTGTATTTGTGCCTGTATCGCACATTTTGCCTGTCGGGTTCATGTTTTTTTAAAGAATGACTATTGATGACTATTTGAAAAACAGCTAATTTTCTGCATAACATATAACGAGGAGCTGAAACCAAACAAATTGCATTCCTTCCATGCGTGAACATCTATTGCTGCTCCTGCATTTAATTCCCTAATTAATCCCTATCTTCAATATGACTTTCATAATAAGATGAGGTCAATAGCATTCGTGAATTAATCTTGAACTGAATATTCTTCCTATACACAGGCAAGATGCTATACCTTTTGTCTAATACACTGTGTAGCATTTCAAGTTAAGAAATGTTAGAATATTGATTAAATCAATTTCTGCATGAAGTTTGTTCTTGTTTTGATAACATTTCTTTATTTGGGAAATATAAAGTAATTTGTCATATTGAATGCAACTCTCAGAAAGTTGGTTGAGTTTACAAAACCTGTGGGAAAATCAGTTAAAATATACAATTAGGCAAATCATTTTGCAATCAGTGCCTCTGATAAAGTCGGCTGTTTACATCTGTTCTCTTGACCTTTCTAATCCCCAAATTCTAGACCCAATTAGAAGAGGACCTTGCAATGCCAATAAGTTCTGATCCATTTGTTAAAAATCTGGTAGTTGAGCAGAAATAAAACAGTTGATAAACTGAGCACAGAGGAATAAAAACGAGGGATGCACTAACTCAGATTCAGCTAAATCTTCCATGGAGGATTTAGCTGAATTGCATACTGAATTGGACCCCTAATTTGAATATGCAAATGAGGAAATCCTGGTGGCAATAAATTCCAGTTGTGAAAAAAAAAAATCACCCCCTTCGTTGACATGTGGTTTAAAGTCCATGATTTTAAGGATTCAGGTCAGCTAGGTGCATGGATCGGCTCAAATCCAAATACTGTAGAATTAGGCTTGAATTCTAGCAAATCCCAAAGTAAATCTAAGAATCAGTGCATCGGTATGGATGGAGAAATACTCTGTGCTGTAGCAGTCAGTTACAATGTCATACTAAGTGAAAAATTAAGCCTGTCATTGGATACTACAACATGTTCAAGCACAACTGCCATGTAGTTGCTCAAATGTCCATGTTGTATGGGCTAAATGAACCATAATAGGCAAGTGGGCAAAATTGAATGGGCTTCAAAATTACATAAACCAGTAAGAAGCCTCCTTTAGTCAGTAGGAACTTTCTGTAATATTCTGTAATGTTGACATAATATGAACATCTTTAAGCCTAAGGGGAAGATTCACTAAAGGACAAAGTGGCAAATGCTAGCGACAATTCGCCACCCGCAGGGACATCACCAATTTCCTGAATGTTACCTCTTTCGCCAGAGCTGACCAGGCAAACTGCTAAAATGAAGCTACATCCTCCTCAATCTTCTGTCACTTCATATCCTGTGTGCCGAAAATGCATTAAAGTTAAAAACAAACTTTTTTTTGGAGAACTGGTTTTCTCCAGACATTTCCTAACATACGGAACATTCATTTTACAGTGGGATCATGTGTAGGGCATTATATAAATTCTCTTGTCTTTATTAATTCCCTGGACATTTGTAATAAAAAGTGGTATATTCAAGCATTAGCACAAACATTTAAAATAAAGACCACCATACTTCAAATTACCCGCGTATGCAAATTGACCCAAGCGCAAGATCACTAGGTAATTTTCGCTAGTCACTACACTAGCGCATCTTTCGCTATGAAATGCTCGCACTGAAAAAGTCGCCAGCGTTCAGGGCCCAACTTTGCATATTAGTGAATTAGTGTAGTGGTAGCGAATTTGCGCCTGGCGAAGTGGTGCGATGTGTGCAAAGTGGTCGCTGGCATCAGTTCTCCCTTTAGTGTATCTGCCCCTAAGGGTTTAATGTGATGTGAGGTGTGCACTATCTTTACAACTTATCTCAGTATAAATCTATTTGTATGGTTTGCATAATGATTGGAATTGTTCCTTATGCGCTACTGTAAACTGCTACAGAGTATCGAGTGAAACATAGATACGATGGATAGATAGATAGATAGATAGATAGATAGATAGATAGAATAGATAGAAGTTACGTGCTAATGACGGGGAAATGTGCTCATAGTTCAATAAGTCATAACAATCCTTCATTATTCCACCATCAGTAGACTGATTAAAGCTAATTGTCTGCTAAAAGTGGGGCATTTACAGTGTGTTAGCACCAGTACCAGTTCCAGTTGGAAGATGTTAGTAAAAACTCCTCTGTTCAGACTTGTGTGTTTATTGATACAGAACACCAGCCAAGTTCCAGATGGGAGTTTAAATCTGGGGTAAAGTACAGAATACAGTTACTTGTGCCTCTGATTTACCTCCCACATACACTATTTACTTTAGTTCTTTAGGATACATCCAAAGTTTGCCCATGTGCTATACTATCCAACTTTAAAGTGTTCCATACGTCGTTAAAGTCTGAAGCATCGCATTGCACTTAAATATAGCAAAAGTCGCATTAAAATGGATTATGCATCATGCAAATATCCTTCATCGTTGGCTTTAATTAAAATGGTGGTTCATCTTTAAGTTAACTTTTTGTTGTTATAGAATGGACAATTCTAAGCAACTTTTTTCTTTTTAAAGGAAAATTATACCCCCCAAACAATGTAGGTCTCTATAAAAAGATATTGTATAAAACAGCTCATATGTAAAACTCTGCTTCATGTAAATAAACTATTTTCATAATCATCATCATCATCATTTATTTATAGGAAAAGGAGTGATGAATTCAGTCTGACGCAGTGGGTTGCTGCAAAAACTGTGTTTTTTATTTTAACACAACATGTTTCGAACCCACTGCGTCCGACTGAATTCATCACTCCTTTTCCTACAAGTTATTGTCTTCATTGGACGGAAGCACAGTGAATGAACAGTCTAATTGAATCCGATCGATTCATCATTTATTTATATAGCGCTGTCAAGATACGCAGTGCTTGATCATAGACTTTTCTAGTAGTATGTGCCATTGGGTAATCATAAATAGAAAATTGCCATTTTAAAAAAATAAGGGCCGCCCCCTGGGATCGTACGATTCACTGTGCACACAAACAAACCAAACAGACTATACTTGTTAGGTCACATGAGCCAATTAGCAGACAGAGTTGTGCATTTTGCTTCCACACTTCTTCCTGTTACAGTTAGAGCTGCAGTATTTCTGGTCAGGTGATCTCTGAGGCAGCACACAGACCATCACGAAATGGGGGTTCAAGGCAAAAGATGTAAAAGGGCAAGATTTACTTAAATATATAGACCAGTTTGATAAGATTCTTTAATATGCAACGTAATATGATATGAACTATCTGTTGCTTAAGTGTTCATTTTGGGGGTATAGTTTTCCTTTAATAGTTTTTTTTTTCATTATTTGCCTTCTTCTGACACTGACTGCATGAAAAAAAGAAATGCTCTGTAAGGCTACAAATGTATTGTTTCTATTGAATCTAATTTGAACCCAATACAGTATACAAGACAGCTTTAATCTTGTATAATGAAGCTTTGTGGAAGGGGAAATTAATCAACTTGATGAATTAATGACTATGAAGATTTTCATTCATCCAGGTCATGGTGTATCTAGTATAGGTAATTCTAAATCAACTGGACATGCTGAGTAATCATTGAAGACGTTTCATTACTCATCCGAGCAGCTTCTTCAGTTCAACTGACTGGTGTGGGAAGTTCTCGGCATATAAACTCTTCCACTAATCCAATCACAATGGCACATTGTAACTCTTCAAAGAGGTGACATCGGAAATTTACAGAGGCGTTGATTCTGTGTAGTTACTGTGATAGGATTATGTCATACAACTCCTAGAAACAGGTGTTACTTGTGAGATGTATGACGTGTTCTGAATCTACCGGGGTACAGATGTTATCTGCACCAACCAGCATGAACCCACACATCTGTAAATTTCAGTGAAACGTCTTCAATGATTACTCAGCAAGTCCAGTTGGTTTAGATTTACCTATACTAGATATATTGATGAATTAATGCTTGTTCTTTATTTTTAACATGTCTATGACTTTGGGAAACCGTCTGGATATTCTCATATGTATTATCTGATATGCTTATGATTTCTGAAGTCTTCCTTTATTGTTGGTAGGGGCACAATATAATATTAAGCTACTGGTTAGCTAGATAAGATCTCTGCTTCGGATGTGCTAGTTGGAAGCCTGGCCAGATCCTGATGAGAGCATGGGAAGCAAGATCTGTTATTAACCAAGTGGTTTAATGTACAAGCTCATTGTTTTTGAGCCTTTATAAACTGGAAGTCTCCATTCGGTCAGTTGAGATTTCTCCTGTGGAGATTGTGCACTCTGCCACAGCACCTTTGGGACCATTTGAGGGACATCCATCTGCGGACTGTTTTGGGATCTCCCAGTTTTGGTTGCAGAGAGGAGTGCTTTGCTCATTTTACTGCCAGGACTGCCAGAAGCACCCGACGGCGCTGCTCACCTTCCCAGCGGTCACAATGAAAATCCAAGATGGTGGCGCCCATGTTGAACACATGGGTGCAGCGTCGCTGCATGATGATGTCCTCACTGGTGCCAGGATTTTGTCATAAAAAGGCGACCTGGACACTGAAACCCTGCCCAATTATAGGTATTCTTGCCTGCATTGTACCTGGGTGTTTCCTGTGAAGATTTCCTGTTTGTTCTCTGATCTTGATCCCTGCTTGTTCTGGACTTTCGCTGCCTGCCTGAAGAACTTTGCCTGTGACCGGACTATTCTCTTGTTTAACCCTTCGGATACCTCGATCTTGGACTCTTGTTCCTGTCTTCCTCCTTGCTCAGTACTACTCCCTTTGGGAGCCGATAGGCCCCCTGACATTTACTCATTCAGTAATGTGTATCTTTTTCATCTTTTGTGTGTAATAAAACTTTTGCTTATATGTAGCTACTGTGTTTTGTGTATTTCCGAAAGACTCACAGAACCTCTAGTAAAATACTACTTTACTCTACTTTACTTTTATCGCCTGTCTTTCTATTTAGGGCCTCTCCTATTCATATTCCAGTCTCTTATTCAAATCAATATATGGTTGCTAGGGCAATTTGGACCCCAAGCAACCACATTGCTGAAACTGCAAACTGGAGAGCTACTGAATAAAAAGCTAACATAACTCAAAAACCACAAATTAAGAAAAATGAAAAACAATTTTTAAAGCAATATTTTAAATGACCCCCACTACAGTGACTTTATGGTTCTAAATGTAGATTATTCCTTAACTTGCTCTATCAACACAGAGAAAGAGAAGGTAGCAAATGAAATCTAGTGTCTTACAAAGAAATTAGTATAGAACCTGTATCCTGCAATCAAAGGGGAAAATAATAAGCTCAAGATATGCAGTTACGTGAAGGAAAGTCGTAGTCTTGAATGTTATGTTCCATTGAAAGTAAAGTTTCTCCTGTCCAAAAAATTCGTACCTCTAAAATTTCTCTTCCTGGTTCACCTTCCCTGTGTGCTTAGAGGTGAACCAAAGACAGAGCCAGAAATAAGTAGGGCAGAAACTGTAAGGACTCGGCTATGGGCAGTTTCTGAGATGAGGGCTTCATACTTGCAGTCTTTGGTAATGTGCATTGGCCCTTTTAACCCTTGGCAGGCCATCGCTCACATTTTATATTTACAAAATACACTTCATAATAATAATATAATTATGTTAACCATAAGAGCTGAGCTGTGCTTCAGATATGTGATCTGTCAGCATTTGTGTACAGTGAAATAAAGAGCGATGGAAATTAATGTCAGAAACCATTAGATAATGTATTACAGAGATACAATAACACTGTCTACATCTTTATAAATGTTGTATTATGTTTCTTATGAAACAATTTTGCCTTCTGTTTCTTATAAAATTAGGAATGTTGTAATCTAATAATTGAGATAAATGTAGGTCTTAATTGCTTATTAGACATACATATTATGACAAGCTGTAAGCTTGCATGGGTAAATTATGGGTAAATAGGCAAATGGTAGGCAGGCAAGCATATGAAAAGGAACAGTTAAGGTGGCCATGGGCAGATTAAAGCTGCCGATATCGGGCCTTTAGACCAATTCAGCAGTTTATCTGCCCATGTGTGGGGGCTCCTGATAGGTCCTCCTGATTGATATCAAGCCAAAAATCGGCCAGATATGGATCTGTCAAATTAGATTTTTTTCTGCGACCCAGGACCGCATCTGCTAGTTGATGCGGTCCTTCAACCCGTCGGCACCCATTCATAGTATTGTAATCTGATCGTTTGGCCCCATTGCCAAATGTTTGGATTCACCCGATATTGCTCAGCCGTTAGTGGGCATATCAGGGTAAGATCTGCTCGTTTGGCAACCTTGCCAAACAAGCAGATCTAATAGTTTATGGCCACCTTAAGACACCATTGGGATGTTTACTAACATTGGAGATAAATATCTGGAGAGATTTCTGGAGATGTTGCCCATGGCAATTAGATTTAAATAGCCACCTAAACGTTAGAAAACAAAAGCAAAGATCTGATTGGATGCTATGGGCAACATCTCCAGAAATCTCCAGATATTTATCTCCAATGTTAGTACATGTTTATCTCCAATGTTAGTAAACATACCCCCATGTCTCTTCAGAGAAAACACAGGTTTATTTTTCCAAATTTTCCAACACAACAGGACATCAGCTTTGCCACATCAGACATTTGCCTTTTCAGACTAAGGCATTATATTCAAACCCAGGGGAGGTCATTTCAGCACAAAATATAAGTCATAAGACAAAACCCTGTCTACTGGGCTCTACCTTAACACATTTGAAGTGGTCCCTTACTAAAATGGGCTGCTTCTGGACTACAAGCAACACTAAGTACGTTTGGCTCATCCCTGTACTCCTTTTGGAAAGCTCACAGCCTCCTCGCTTCCCTCCCTTTGTTAGCCAGACTCATGGCCCAAGTCACAACCACAGTGAATAGAGGCGGGGGGTACGACGTCTATTGTCTGCCACATACAATGCTGTTTTGACACCTCTCCCTGGAAGGTTTAATAACACATCAAAGCTCCAATCTTGCTAATACAATCAACACCTAACTTCATGACATCATTGTGGATTATGATAAACAAATTATGCTGATTGAAGCAACATTCTACAGGATATAAAGTGAAGCAAGATCCTATGTACAAGTTATTGAGAAAGCCAGTTGGATGACTGGTGAAACGTCTTCAAGAAAAAACACATCAAGTCCAGTTGATTTGACTTACTTGTATAGATATATTGTGACCTGGATGAAAGAGAATTTTCACAAACATATCACAACCACCGTCATGGGCTCCCTCTGTTCCGTGTAGTTGCAGGTAGCACTCCCAGCTCCTCTGGGAGTTCCTCACATACTGTAGCCAGAACTCCTGCCTGCTGTGCCCTGCTGAAAGACTCTCTCCAACATTCTTATTAATTTTAAATAACCTTTCCGAAGGACAGTCTTCCTGTGGAAAGTGATCGCCAATAACCAAGCTAGATCTAGGCAAGTACAATCTTTAACCAAAAAAAAAAAATTCTCTTTTTATTAACTCCTTTCCTGGAGCTTATCTCAATTGCCGGGGAGAACTTAAAGGCTAAAAGTGGCCATTGACGTAACAATTACGATCATTCTTGGAAAAGATCTTTCCAAGACAGATCGTTCGTTTCAATACACACGTGTAGAGCTGAATCGTCAGATATACAGATCGAAACAATAGAATTCTACCTGTATCTGACGATTCAGCACTAACAATGGCCGATGTTTGGGTCCCTTCAAAGGCACCCGATCAAAATTTTTCCGTCCAGCCCGATCGACGAGCCGACGATATCCAAGTCTTCTGCCAATATCGGTCGGCTCTTTTTCCACCATACACGCACCGAATATCGGATGAAAATTCGTTTCGTACGATATTATCTGTGCGTCTATGGCCACCTTTAGGCCACCTTTTTCCAGCTTTTCTTGGTTAAGTACCAAGTTTTAATTGCTCTCTTGTGAATGAAATTAAAGTCAGTAACAGAAAAAATATTCCCAATGCAAAAGGTTGGCCTTTGCACAAACAAATTTGCCTTCATGCAAATTTAATATAGCTTTTGCCATCCCAGAAACTGTTTAGTGACCTCTTCCGACAGTGGAAGAAAGATCGTGAATTTTATAGTTTGCTCCAATGCACGGTGAATGTAATAAAACCTCTTACTGAAAAAGTTGTTCTATTTGCTCCAAAAGATTATGCCAGCTTCAAGCACTTCTTAAAAGTGGACAATGCCCAATTTACATTCGCAATATTGCATTGCGAAATTAAAATTTTGATTTCTTATTTGTGCAAATTGTTTTTCTCTTTGCGACTTTCATTACATTAGTTTTTATATCAAATGATTGCACCCTTATATCTAAGGCTATTGGTAGCATCATCAAGAATTATTTCTAAATGTGTTCAGGGAGGTCCATTTATTAATAATTCATTGTAGTGGCTTTAGACTTCTTTGAAACCACAATTAAACTCTCTTTCTCTAAAATCATAAATGCCATGAAAGTTATTGAAAGATACAGTTGTAAAAAATATGAGTGGAAGAAAAAAATTCTGAACAATATGCTAAAAAAATCAGAATATGTCTAAAACCTCTAAAAATTTGAGTTTTTCAAATAATTACTAGCGAAAATAAGAATTATTTCTAAATGTGTTTAGGGAGGTCCATTTATTATTAATTCATTTTAGGGGTTTTAGAGCTCTTTGAAACCACGATTAAACTCTCTTTCTCTAAAATCACAAATGCCATGAAAGTTATTAAAAGTTCTAAAACCTCTAAAAATGTGAATTTTTCAAATAATTACTGTCGGAAAAAAAAATCTGAAGGGTTAAAATAGGTCCAATAGGATTAGCTCAACTTCGACTGAATTCTGTGACTGCTTTTATTTGGGAAAGTTTTATATAAGAGTTTTTTCGTGGTTTTTACACATGGAGGCTTATGTATTGAAGGTCACATATAAGTTGTTCTAGAGGTTTTTTAAACCACAATTAAACTCTATTTCTCTAAAAACACCAATGTCATGGAATTTATAGAAGATTTGAATATAGAAAGTATGAACAAAAATAACAGCGAACTAAAAAATATGAATACCTCTTGAGCCTCTAAATATTCAAATTTTGCCTAGCAAAAAAAAATCTAAAAGCCTCTATAAGTCTGAATCGATGAAAAGA
The DNA here is from genome assembly GCF_017654675.1 of Xenopus laevis. Lineage (NCBI taxonomy): Eukaryota > Metazoa > Chordata > Amphibia > Anura > Pipidae > Xenopus > Xenopus laevis. Next base: position 108,362,084 of record NC_054376.1, read on the forward strand.
GATCGGACAAAATCAGCTCATTTCCCATTGACCTCTGTAGGACCTCAATAGCTTTTACTTGGTGAATTTTTGTATTAAAGGTTTTCATTCCTTTTACACTTTTAAATCTTGAATTTTTAGACCTTTTAAGACATATAGGAAAGCCACAAAGATTTGTGGGAAAAAATAGAATGGTAAATGGGTCCCTTAAAGGACCAGTAACATAAAAAAATTTTTTAAAAAAATTCGTTAGTACACATCAAAACAAAAACACCAACACAAATTATACTTTAAAATCACAAAGCTTTTATTAAGAAATAACTTACAGAAGCTGCACTTCCTGTCCTTTACAGAAACGGCGAAAAGGCGACCATCCATCCTGCTGGGCTCGATTTCTCCTCCTGGCTACCCTGCTGACAGCGTGTGAACGAGCAACTATTCACGGACAGGCATCATCTCTCCTCGGCTCTCCTCGGCTCTCCTCTCCTTCACTGTGCATGGCTTCCCTCCTCCTCGCTGCTCCCCCCAGCCAGATCCCCTGAACTGAATGATGAATGATCGGCCCGCTTGTCACTTCACAGCCGCACAGTACCTTTATTGCTGCGTATTAACGGTGCGCAGGGGGAAAGTCCTGAGGCGCCACATCCCTTTCTTTTCCTAATTGTGCTTCAACCACACTTTCCGTCCCTGCTGCAATGCACAGAGCCTGAGAGAGAGTATTTCCTAAACTTCAGCTCACCACAAGCCAGAGGCACAAGGGGTCAGGATAAAAATGTGAGGGCAATGGACTGAGCAGCTTTCTCTGTAATCCCTTTGGCCTCCTCTTCCCCCTGCGCACCGTTAATACGCAGCAATAAAGGTACTGTGCGGCTGTGAAGTGACAAGCGGGCCGATCATTCATCATTCAGTTCAGGGGATCTGGCTGGGGGGAGCAGCGAGGAGGAGGGAAGCCATGCACAGTGAAGGAGAGGAGAGCCGAGGAGAGATGATGCCTGTCCGTGAATAGTTGCTCGTTCACACGCTGTCAGCAGAGTAGCCAGGAGGAGAAATCGAACCCAGCAGGATGGATGGTCGCCTTTTCGCCGTTTCTGTACAGGACAGGAAGTGCAGCTTCTGTAAGTTATTTCTTAATAAAAGCTTTGTGATTTTAAAGTATAATTTGTGTTGGTGTTTTTGTTTTGATGTGTACTAACGAATTTTTTAAAAAAAAATTTTTATGTTACTGGTCCTTTAATAGAGCTCAAATTTAGTTTTAGAGAAATTTTAAAGAACACATTTATAGAGAAAAAACACAATTTCGAGAAAAACAAATCAAAATTAAAATTTCACAAAGAGTATATTTGGATTCACATTTCTTTTCTCTACAAACTGCAGAACTGCATTGCATATAGACTGTAAACATTCTCCTCATTATACTGTAGCTCTGTTTATAACCTTGCTGTTTTGATTAGTGCTTGATTAGTACACAGGATGCTTGTAATTAGCTGTGTTGCCTGTGTTCTCATAGCTCACTTGCTGATAAAATGTTCATCCATAGTACAGGTATGGGATCCATTATCCAGAAACCTGTTATCCAGAAAGTTTCGAATTACGGAAAGGCCATCTCCCATAGACTCCATTATAATCAAATAATCCAAATTTTTTTAAATTATTTCCTTTTTCTTTATAATAATAAAACAGTAGCTTCTACGTGATTCAAACTAAGATATAATTAGTCTTTATTGGAAGCAAAACCAGCCTATTTGGTTTATTTAATGTTTACATGATTTTCTGGTAGTCTTAAGGTGTGAAGATCCAAATTACGGAAAGACCCATTATCCGGAAAGCCCCAGGTCCCATTCTGGATAACAGGTCCCATACCTGTACTACTTGTTCTCCCTTCTCCCATTATGGATAACAATAACAAACAAGCTGTGATTAGCTGAAAGCCTGTTTGTTACAGGTATACGACCAAGAGGTCTGCAAAAATCAGATAAACATTAAGGGGCAGATTTATCAAGGGTCGAATTTCGAAGTGGAAAATACTTAGAAATTCGACCATCAAATAGAATCCTCTGACATTCGAATTTGAAGTCAGAGGATTTTATTCATCGTACGATCGTACTCTGATCGTACTTCAAATCGTACCATTTGAACAATTTTATCGTACGATCGTGCGATTTTCCTTCGATTATAAAAAACTTAGAAAATTGCGCTGGAAGGTCCCCATAGGCTAACATAGCACTTCTGCAGGTTTAAGTTGGTGAAGTATTGAAGTCAAAGTTTTTTTAAAGAGACAGTACTTCGATTATCGAATGGTCAAATAGTCAAACAATTTTTACTTCGAAACGAAGTCGAAGTAAATTCGAAGTCGTAGTATCCTATTCAATGGTCGAGGTATTCAAAAAATTACTTAGAATTTCAAATTTTTTAACTTCGAAAATTCCATCGAATTCACTTCGACCCTTGATAAATCTGCCCCTAAATAAACCCAATAGGATTGTTTTGCCACCTATATGGATTTATATGGCTTGGCAGCCTGTTTATCAAATGTCTCATTTTAGTGGTTTTAGAGTTGTTGAAACCACAAATAAACTCACTTTCTCTAAAATAAAGAATGCCATGAAATGTATTAAAAGATCCGAACTGAAAAAGCACAAATGCGAAAAGCTGCATTGTGTGACTTTTTCGGCTCATTGCACACTAACTACAACTTTTCCGTATTGTTGCACAAAAGCCAGCGTCAAAAACTCCAGAAAACCTCTAAAACTACAAATCAAAGAATGATTTTCCAGTTGTAAAAGGGACATCTGCAAATGACTTGACTTTCAAAAGTTTTAGCTGGAGTATTTTCGGATTCCGTTTTGTTGAATATTAAATCCCGTAAAAGTCATGCTTTTTTTCTTGTATTAAAAGATCCGAACTGAAAATGCACAAATGCGAAAAGCTGCAGCAAAAACTGTGACTTTTTCGACTCAATAACTACAACTTTTCCATATTGTTGCACAAAAGTCAGCGTCAAAAACTCCAGAAAACCTCTAAAACTACAAATCAAAGAATGATTTTCCAGTTGTAAAAGGGACATCTGCAATTGACTTTTATGTGATTTCCAAAAGTTTTAGCTGGAGTATTTTCGGATTCAGAATTGTCTCAGTTTTTTTGAATATTAAATCCAGGAAAAGTCATGCTTTTTTTTTTTTTTCCTGCAACCTTTTCTGATTTTTGGTGTAAAAAAAACTTTTTTTTTTTTTTTATGAATTGGTCCTTCAGTAACCATCAAGTACAAGGTACTGTTATTATTTCAGAGAAAAAGGAAATGATTAAAAAAAATTGTAATTATTTGCTTATAACTCAGAATGTAATTTTCTAGATAACGAGTCTCTGTATAAGGCATCCCATACCTGTATTGCATTTATCCTTATTCAGGGCTTCTTTACATTAATTATACACAATCCTACACTTATTAAATCTGTTGGTCGGAGCCTGCTCTTTGGAGTTCGGGTGAGTGCTCTCCTTACGTGCTACTAATTTACACTTATTAAAGCATATTAGACATATTAGCCATCTTTACATCTTTGATGCAGTCAGTACAATGAGATATTGTTTAAAGAAAATGAATAACAAGCATTGTGTCTCAGACTGAATGGTATCTTTCTACTGCATAAGGGCTCTTACAGATGAGCGTTTGAAGCTGCGCTCCCCTGCGTTCCGTTTTTATGCGTTCAGCCGCAGGGGAGCGCAGGAGTAGACGCATTCAGTTTTTTTCAATAGGGCTGTACTCACACAGGCGCGTGTAGGCGCCAAACGCAGGTTGAGACACAACATGCTGCGGAGGAGAGGGGAAAGTGATGGAGGGGAGGGGGAAGTGACAGAAGGGAGGGAGGGGTGAGCGAAGGAGGGAGAGGAGAGCGACGGAGGGGTGGGCGACAGAGGGAAGGAAGGGAAGTAAGACTGAGAGGTGCGAATACAGACTAGGGGTAAGCATAAAACAGTTTTAGCGGTAGCTGCCCAACGCTCCACCTATCATTGCGTCCTAGGCAGCTGCCTCTTCTGCCTACCCCTAATTCCGCCCCTGGATGAACCACCCCTATAAGACATGCCATGGATCCAGTCAATGTTTACCCAGAGAAGCGTGGGAGATAAGGTGTCAACCATAACGAAAGTGGGTCCTAAATGTCAACTTTTATATTTTAATAAAGCTTCAAAACACTTCACCTAGCAAATAAACTAGAAGGAAGTGTGTTTGTGTAATTTATGAAAAATGATACATAAAATTATACTAATGCACAATTAAAAAAAACATGACTTTTGTTAGTTTTTCTTTCAGCATGACATTCAGGGGCAGATTTATCAAGGGTCCAATTGAGAAAATCAAAGTAACAAATCCGAATTTCGAGCTATTTTTGTGTACTTCAAATATGAAATAGTTCAAATTCAAATCCAATTTGAAAAAATTTTGAAAATTCGAATATCAAAATTTATCATGTACTGTATCTTTAAAACATTGAATTCAACCATTCGCAATCTAAAACCTGCCAAATTGCTGTTTTAGCCTATGGGGGACCTCCGAGAACCTATTTGGAGTCAATTGGTGGACTTTTGAAAATACTTCAAATCAAATTTGATCGAATATGATCTTACTTCGATTTGAACGATCAAACACAGCCTACTCACCCTCAGAAAAAAACTTAGAATTTTGTAATAAATTTCAGTTGGCCTTTTTTTATTCGAATTTCAAAGATATGGGAGTTCAAAAGAGCTCCCATTACTTCGATATTCGACCTTTGATAAATCTGCCCCTTAATACTGTCTCAAAATATAATCCCAGGCTTGAAAACACAACAACAGATGTGACCCAATAAAAAGTCATTGTTCCGCACTGACCTGCATTTATAGTTCTGTAGTTCATAAAAAGCATCTGCAACTGCATCTGTGCTGTACGTTCACTGTATGGATTCAAACTATTGCTTAATCTCCAGCTAATGAATGGCTGACAATTAGTGATGAGCAAATTTGCGCCGTTTCGCCAAAAAATTCGCCAATTTTGCGAAACGCGAAAAATTTCTCGTTTTTGACGCCGGCGCCTGTTTTTGACGCTGGCGTCCGTTTTTTCGGAAAAAAATTTTTTTGACGCCGGCAAATTTTTGCAGCAAATTTTCGAAAGCTCTGAATTACGGGAAGGCCAACTCCCTTAGACGCCATTTTAATCAAATAATTTAGATTTTAAACAATTATTCCCTTTTTTTCCCTGTAATAAGAAGACTGTACATTGTACTTAATCCTAACTAAGATATTATTAATCCATATTAGTGACATAGCAGTTCTGTTGGGTTTAATTCACATTTAAGTTATTTTTTGATAAAATTGAAGATCCAATTTATGGAAAGATCCCTTATCCAGAAAACCTTCAGAAAACTTCTACAGGACATTGACAGGTTGAAGATCGGATTCAGACTTTTTGTATCCTCGGGGTATAATAAATCTCGAAAAATTTGAGGGCTTTTTTTCCACTAAAAAATGTTATAGTAAAAAAAAACTTTTGTTCATGTGGACTTAATAACCCCTTTACTGTTAAAGGAAAACTTAGGATACATTACAAAACCAATGGTCACAATTTCTGTAAGTTTAGGTATTTTTATTTCATTTTCTCTTTATTTGTTCAATAACGAACTGATTGACCAATGTTACTTTACATTTGATCAAGTTGCACTTGTTTTTGAAAAATTGAAATAAAAACATTTGGGGAAAAAAAAGAAAACCCCAGGTCTCAACCATTCTGGAAAACAGGTCCCATACCTGTAATAAATAAATAATATAGGAATTATAAAACAAATTCAGAATCCTTACCTATACAATAGGGGTCAAGGATTTGGATTCATTAATGCATTAACACAAGTAACAGCTCTGATAAATGTGTCAATGCGTTCAAAACTGCCTGGCAGAAAAATGTTACTGATCATCTGTAAAGGGGGGATATTAAACCTTTCTGGATTCCCCAGTTAGAAGTTTAAAAAATTATCCCTGTAGTTAAACACATAGTCTATGATATACTGTGGAAATGGGTCAAAAGAAAGACACATACTTGTATTTAGTTAATGACTGTAGGGAGCAGATTTATCAAGGGTCGAATTGAAAATTCAAGTTTTTTATGGTCAAAACTGACGAATTAGACGAGGGAGATATTCAAATTCGATTTGAGTTTTTAAAAAATTTCAAATAAAGTTTTGCGATTTATCATTCTCTGACCCTTTAAGAACTCAAATTTGACTATTCGCCACCTAAAACCTGCTGGATTGCAGTTTTTGGGAGAGGTCCAGGGATCAATTTTGAGCTGTTTGCCGCCTTCCTGACATTAGTCCTTTTTTCGAAGAAAAAAAACTCGAATCCCGTTTTTTAAATATGGATCGAATTTTATTTTGATTCAAGTTTTCGGGTCGATTCTATTCATCTGAGTTTTAAAAATTCGATTTTTATAATAAATTTCGATTGGTCGAATTTCGAGTTCATAGGAGTTTATGGGAGTTTTAAAAAAAAAACTCACATGAATTCGAAATTCGAGCCTTGATAAATGTGCCTGCAAGTGTAGCCTATCCATGCATCTTTCTATAATGAGGCAAGAAGAACATTGTATAATGGAAACCCAATCTCTTCTTCTTCTAATGACTCACAGATTCGTATTTTTCGCGGTTCTAACTCTGCTCTACAGAAAAATGACTGAATGTTAACTATTAGGGGCAGATTTATCAAGGGTCGAATTTTGAAGTTAAAAATACTTCGAAATTCGACCATCGAATTGAAATACTTTGAGTTCGATATTTTTTTTAATCGAATTTGGGTATCCTATGGTCGAAGTAAAATCGTTTGATCGAATGATTCGAAAGGCTTCAGCGATCTATCGAATGATTTAACTTTGACTTCCAAAAACGTAGAAAAATGCTCTAGAAGGTCCCCATAGGCTAACATAGCACTTTTAATTTGGCGAAGTATCGAAAACGAAGTTTTTTTTAAAGAGACAGTACTTCGATTAGCGAATGGTTATTCAAACTATTTTACTTCGAATTGAATTCGAAGTTGTAGTATCCTATTCGATGGTCGAGGTATCCAAAAAATTACTCTGAATTTCGAATTTTTTTGCTTAGAAAATGCCCTCGAATTTGATAAATCTGCCCCAAAGGAAACCAAAAGGTATTATCCTCCAGGGCATTTTAATTAAATGGCAGCATCCGTGGGGGTAGAAGACTTTACACACCTTTCACATAATTTAAAGAAAAGTTCCATTATCCAACCCAACTGTGAAGATATTTCATAGATCTGACATGTAACTTGGAGGAGATATGGTCAGTGATCCTGCAGTCAGGAAAATCATTGTGATGCCCTTATTATGAATGTCAACAGACTTTATAAACGAGTTCCTATTAGTCTAATGAAAGTAACCGCATGATATTGTATGACTGTAAGAAGATGTCAACAAAATTCATAGAGGCTTAACCTCTATTTAAAGGAAAGGCAGAAATGGAACGACTGTGTCAAAAACAACATCAGATTCCAATTTCAAGTCCATAAAAATACAGAGGCAAAATAATAACAGTAAAGAAAACTTGAGGCACTACGTGATCAGAACTAAAGAAAAATGCCAAACAATAAATATACTACACTTTTTTTTACATGAGACCTTAATATACTATAATTACAGCCTTCTAAGCAGGTCTTTTAATTCATTAAAAAGGAACATACCAACATCCCAGTTGTGTTTTTTGATTTTCTGTAGCATATTAGTGGCACCTTAGCAAAGTAAAAATATATTATATTCTTGTAGATGAAAGGTTTCAAGAATAGGGTTTCAAGAAACACCTAAAATAAATGAAGGGCTTAAAGATACTGTTCCTGTACTGGAAATTGTTCTTCAATTTATTTATAATCTCTGTTTACATGATGTTGTTAGATATAAAGTGGGAGATCATTCGATAAGGGGAAAAAAATTCAGTCGAAATGGTCTACTTAGATACTTTGGAAGGGACAAAAATGCAATTTGTTTATAATTTTATGGGAAGAAAATTTGAGATCTATAAAGATGTTGTCATTGTTTAAAATTGTACTTAAATTGTCCCATTCACATTAAGGGGCTGATTCACTAAGGGTCGAATATCGAGGGTTAATTAACCCTCGATATTCGACTGGGAATTGAAATCCTTCGACTTCGAATATCGAAGTCGAAGGATTTAGCGCAGATAGTACGATCGATTATTCCTTCGATCGAACGATTAAATCCTTCGAATCGAACGATTCGAAGGATTTAAATCCAACGATCGAAGGGATATCCTTCGATCAAAAAAAGTTAGGCAAGCCTATGGGGACCTTCCCCATAGGCTAACATTGACTTCGGTAGCTTTTAGATGGCGAACTAGGGGGTCGAAGTTTTTTTTAAAGAGACAGTACTTCGACTATCGAATGGTCGAATAGTCGAACGATTTTTACTACGAATCCTTCGATTCGAAGTCGTAGTCGAAGTAGCCCATTCGATGGTCGAAGTAGCCCATTCGATGGTTGAAGTAGCCCAAAAAAAACTTCGAAATTCGAAGTTTTTTACCTTCGAATCCTTCACTCGAAGTTAGTGAATCGGCCCCTAACTCAATATTTCTTTTTTACTCTTTTGAATTGTTGTCATCATAGTGACATAATTATATTCTTGGGCCACATGGTAGTTAGTAGTTTTTTAGTTATGATTTACTACTTGATTGTACTAGTTTTAACTAGTGTCGGTACATATATTTCTATTCATTTATTATTTTGTTTAATGTACTTTGAAATCGCCATGTCAATTTATTGAATGAATTGTTTTTTCTTTGCTGGATTATTATACAATTCAATAAAAAGAAATTGAAAAGAAAAGAGAAATCTAACCCTTGATTTTAACTATATGAAGATAAAAACAGAATGACTCAAATTAAAGAGGGTTTAGGAGTATCTAGTAACAATGTAATCCAATAAACATCTTGGAAGCTGATCTGTGTATGGACAGCTTTATTTCTTGTATCATTATGATTTACTAGTCTTGCAAACTCAGGCAAAGCCTCCCTATTATTTTTTTTTCCTGACTTGAATTTCCATCAGTTGGTTTAAAGCTTTGGGCCTGTTGTCCTGTAATATTTCATTGGCAGACATTTTCTCTTATGCCTCTGACTGATAATATAAAGAAAGCAGCAAATGGAAGAACGTGCAGGTTCTCACATGGACAACTTCTTGTGAAACTGATGATTATACCAGAGGAGCCCCTCAGGACCTTTTGGAGTCCAGGGCTTTCTGCTTTGACAGTAATGCACCATGATGTAAAGACTCACCCTGGTGGTCTATTGGCCGGCAGGGACAACCGCTGCGTGCATTTCATACCCTTCACTGCCGGTTCGCCTATGGTGCGCACTTCTGGGTTTTATGTGTCCCGGCGTGATGACGCACAATGGTGCGGAATCCAAATGTATTTAAAGGGGCTTTTAAATGAAATTCATTGGCCATTGTTAGGTTTAAATTGTTTAATTCCTTGTGAATCCGACTTGTTTGTACTTGTATTGACCCTTCCCTGCCTGCCTGCCTATTCTCTCCAATCCTGATCCTTGCCTGTCTGACCTTGCTTGAACTCTGCCTGTACCGACCTGGCCTGTCTGGCCACGCTATTCCGTTTGGTCTCTCCTGAGTTGTTGCCTTCCATCCAAAATCCTAGGTCACTAATCGTGCCCCTTTGCTCGTCCAGAACTCTTGCTTGGCTCCTCTCTTATTAAGACCTGGAGGTATCCGATTAGCGGAGGGCTCCTCCAGAAGTGAAAGGCGGCTGCTGCAGGTGGAAGCGGAGCCGAGACCAGGGAGCCTAGCACTTGTTCTGGATTTAGGGTGCTGATCATGACAATTGACAAATTTATGGTTTTACGAACAGTTAGGGGCCGATTCATCAAGCTCGAGTGAAGGATTCGAAGTAAAAAAAACTTCGAATTTCGAAGTGTTTTTTGGGCTACTTCGACCATCGAATGGGCTACTTCGACCTTCGACTACGACTACGACTTTGAATAGAAGGATTCGAACTAAAAATCGTTCGACTATTCGACCATTCGATATTCGAAGTACTGCCTCTTTAAAAAAAAAACTTCGACCCCCTACTTCGGCAGCTAAAAGCTACCGAAGTCAATGTTAGCCTATGGGGAAGGTCCCCATAGGCTTGCCTAAGTTTTTTTGATCGAAGGATATTCCTTCGATCGTTGGATTTAAATCCTTCGAATCGTTCGATTCGAAGGATTTAATCGTTCGATCGAAGGAATAATCCTTCGATCGTTCGATCGTAGCATTTGCGCTAAATCCTTCGACTTCGATATTCGAAGTCGAAGGATTTTAGTTCCTAGTCGAATATCAAGGGTTAATTAACCCTCGATATTCGACCCTTGATGAATCGGCCCCTTATTGTATATTCCTTGCACAAAGCTCAAAAATTTAGAAACAAAAACCATACCAGAGGCAGAAAAGCGATGATTCTAGAAAAAAACAGAAGTCAAGGAATAAAAAAGACAATGATAAACACAGAGGATCAGGGCAGGTATTAGTCAGGGATGATGGTTAAAGTCATTGGCAGCTGATACAAAGAGGACCAACAAAGCTGACATAGCAGCCTATATGCAACTATTCCCACCATTCTATTACGTCAACCCATGGCAAAATGCATAATATTAACTGAAATTAGATAGTTAAATATTCATCCAGTGACAACTTTAGTTCAAAATATAACCAGTCAACTGGCTGACGGGGTGAAAAAAAACAGTATCAAAATGGGGCATGGCACCTGGACAGAAAAAAAAAATCAAACATTTTGACATAGGTCCTAATGCTTACATGGATGTTAAAGGAACAGTAACACCAAAAAATGAAAGTGGTTTGAAGTAATGGAAATATCATTTAGTGTTTCCCTGCACTGGTAAAACTGATCTGTTTGCTTCAGAAACACTAATTTAGTTCATAAAAAACAAGTTTCTGAGTAGCAATGGCGGAAATTGAAAAAGGCTACAGTACAGGATAGATAGTGGATAACAGATAACACCATTATGTTCTACAGAGCTTATCTGATATCTAATGTGTAACCTGAGCCTTTGCTCCTTTGAATGGCTGCCCCCTTTGCTACACAGCAGCTTATTTATATAAACTATAGTAGTGTTTCTGAAGCAAACACATCTGCATCCCTGCATTATATTTCTATTACTTTAAAAACTTTTATTTTTTGATGTTACTGTTTCTTTAAGTCTAACAGGAACAATTCCCTGCACCCTGAGTGCATATGGATATTCTTTTATCAGTGCAATGCACGCATGATCTGCAGAATGAAAAATGAAAGCACTTAAAAAATCAGATCTATGATGCAACACACACAAACATTCCCATGTGTTCTTGCACTGCTCTATATGAACTGCATTTAAACAAATCCAGCTTGCCTTCCTTATTTCCGCACACATCTGCTTTTCAGCGGGGCCAATGACTATACATAACAAATGCATTTATAGAGTATGACATGAGTTTGAAAATGGGCTTTGTGAGCTGTATTTTGTACAAACGTGTTGTATCTCATTAAAAAGTAGAATGTATATTATGTTTATTTGTCTATGATTGTAGGCAAACCCTGTTGCAATAGGTTCATCTGCAAGGGGAGCCATATTTATCTGCAAATTTCTCTTTGTTCACAAACCAAGAAGCTTCCAGAGCAACCAGTGAAATCCAGTCCACAGGAAATAAAGCAATAACCTCCAGTGGCTACAATATTATACACATTTGGAATTGGGAAAAACCATTGGGGGAAACCTGAGCAGGAGACTGGTATTATAGTCTGGAGAGTGCCTGGCAAATGTCTGCAATTTTGTGGAAACTCAGCTCACGACATATTTACCTTCTTTCTTTCAAACTACAGCAGCACATGGCAAAATATGAAAGCTTGCAGCAGGAAATCTTCCCTGGATTTGATGGTAACAAGTCTCATGAATCCATATTGGTGGCAACACAATAATATTGGCTTTATTTCATAGTTAAATGTATTAGTAGCCTTACAACTAATCTGGAAAAACCCCAGGGCCCCAAGCGTTTAAATAATAGATCCCATACCTGTACCATTGACTACAGATGGTCTCTTACTCAAAAATGACACTTTGCTTCATTTTCTGCTCCTGAATTGTTTGTTTAATCATTGTGGGAAATTGCATTGCACCCTGTCATAGGAAATATTTTTCACTTTGATCTGTGGATGAAATTGCTGGAAAAAAAACCAATCACGATCAACTTATATTGTGAACAGAGAACCTGCTACAGTTAAGGGTCAGGGCATACAGGGAGATTGGGGGAGATTAGTCACCCGGGGACTTCTTCGGGGCGACTAATCTCCCCAATCTGCCTGTGTGCCCTGACCCTAAAGTAGGTTATTTATCAAAATCCAAAAATATCCCATTATTTGCTGAAAGCTACTCCGACCAAATCCGCATGGGTGTTTTCCCTTTATTTATGAATGCAAATGAAAAAATTTGAATGGTTTAAAAAATATAATATGGTTTAGAATAGACTGAAAGGCTTAACAGCTTAACAGATAGTTGTGGGAGATGACAAATATGAACAAGCTATGTAGTGTGCTTCACCATCTGGCGAGCCTCACAGATAGGAATAAGCAAAATATTTTGTCTCATTTCGCAGGTAAAAAAAATGTCCCCAGACTCTATTATATAAGTAAAAAAATCTGCTGGGTTTGAAAATTGTTGCGCGACAAACACCACATTGACTTCAATGCAATCAGTTTTTTGCCTTTTCACGAATTTTAAGTGAGATTCCCAAAAAACTAGGGATGCACCGATTCCAGGATTCGGTTCGGTATTCGGCCAAGATTCGGCCATTTTCAGCAGGATTCGGATTGGCTGAATCCTTGTGCTTGGCCAAACCAAATCCGAATCCTTAAAATCATGTGACTTTTCGTCACAAAACAAGGAAGTAAAAAATGTTTTCTCTCCCCCTCACTGATTTGCATATGCAAATTAGGGTTCGGATTCGGTTGGTATTTGGCCGAATCTTTCACGAAGGATTCGTGGGTTCGGCCAAATCCAAAAAAGTGGATTCTGTGCATCCCTAAAAAAAACACAGGAGACTTAGCATTGCTAAGAAAGGGGGTTCTAGTAAAATAAGAATAAGAGGAAGATATCTTCCTCCCCCGGGCGATGTGTTTATTGCTAATGTGTTACTTGTATGCATAAGCAGGGCTGGGTTAACATAATGGGCACCCCTAGGCCTGCTCTCGTTCTTCGCCTCATCCCCTCCCTTTTATTAGCTCATATTTTCATCATCGGGACTGGAGAAATGGGGATTGGAGCACAGGGAATTAAAAAAACGATTGTAGCTCCTGTGCATCCCCAGTGTTTCTATCTAATGTGGTTGTGGTTGGGCAACATGCCGCCCCCTAAAATTCTGCCGCCCTAGGCCTGGACCTTGGTGGCCTTTCCACAAATCCGGGCCTTTGGATAACCGTGAATGTTTTCTGTTCTGAACTGTGTCATGCTTTTGCTAAAGCATCTAACATATAAAAAGTCCTTAAATTGATATGTTAACATTTCTAAAGCAGCTGTTTCCATTCATGTATGAATTCAGCCTTGGAGCTCCTTAATCTGCCATCAGTGATCTAATTCATCAATATGCAGCAAACCCTAAAGGCAATAGCTAGAGCTCATACAGCTGACATATATCAGCAAGGTATTTCTTTTAAGATCAATGCCTAGAAAATTAGAAACTACATTTGTTGTGAAAATTCCTGAACACATTTTTGGCATATATATGTTTAAAGACAACAAATCCCATATAACCAGTTGTTCTTTGTTAGAAATGTCAGTTTGTATTCTCTTGTGTGTTTTCTTTTGTATCTACCGGATATAGATTCCTTCTGCAGTCATATATAGTTTACCTTTATATTAACTTAACATGTTATAGACAGGCTTATTCTACTGGTCTTTAATATTAATTTGGTTGTCAGGGTCACTAACATAAAAAATAGGAGGTGACAGGGTTAAACAATTATTAAAATGTTAGGCAAATTGGATTAGAAAACTTGGTACCTTGATGCCCGGTGGTCTGAATAAGGAATATGAATTATATCCACTGTTATAAATATGGCATTTTAAATTTTTAAACTGAATTTAATATGATACATTACTTTGCTTATCTTCTAGTGACTACTAGATACTATTGAAGCAACAAGAAGCTAAGTTAGTCTTTATGTGACAAATAAGTGAACTTCAATATTGTATTTAAATGATGTAGGTGTAATTTGTTACAAATTGTCACTATAAAGTTTCGCACATACTATTTTGATACATTGTAATAGGCATAACCACTAGGGGGCATTGTTAATGTGGGTATTTAAGGAAGTTACATTTTGCAGTTTTATACTTTGTCAGCTTGAAAAAGGACCAGGAGGTCCGAAACGTTGCTGTGCCAGAAGTAATTCTAAAATAAAGGCGGTTTTATTTTATTATGGGAGTGCTGCTAGCTATTTTTGATGTCGTTTTGAAGGATGTGAAGGTGAACACATTAATTGACGTGCACCCCTTGAAGTAAGACTTTGTAGATTTGAATGCTGGATTACTATCTATATGTCAGGGTCGCTGACCCAGGAAACAAAAAAAAACAATGAACTGAAAGTTTTCAAAGTCTTTATTCCCATTCTTGCCTGACTACTTTTTTCGAACTCCTGCGGGCAGATTTATCAAGGGTCGAATTTCGAAGTAATGGGAGTTTTTTTTGAACTCCCATAACTTCAAAATTCGAATAATAAAAGACCAACCAAAAGTTATTAAAAAAAAAACATTTTTTTTTTTGCAGGTGAATAGGCTGTATTCGATTGTTCGAATCAAGATCAAATTCGATTGAATTTGATTCAAAGTATTTTCAAGCAAAAACTTAGATTAGTCGAAGTCGAAGTTTTAAAGAGACATGATAAATTTCGATATTTGGATTTCCTATTTTTTTAAAATTTTAATCGAATTTGGACTATTCCCTAGTCGAAGTACATAAAGAATAGCTCAAAATGAGATTTTTTCAATTTGAAAATTCACCTCAACCTTTGATAAATCTGCCCCTAAATTAGAATTTAAAAATTAGATTTTTCAATTCGACCCTTGATAAATCTGCCTCTTGTGATTGGAGGAGAGGAGGCAGGAAAGGATCTCCAGCGGGCTTGAGTTGTTGGAGGCCCATATGCGGTCTAGGGCCCACCAGGTTGTTTCCCAGTTTTCCCTTCAGCCCAGTCCAACCCTTGTGTCTTGTATAACTATATGTAGCTGTGCTGTTTTTACTTACAGTAGTAGTGCAGCATATTGATTACCGTTTCTATGACTAATTTAATGAATTTGAATATATTTGTTAAAGGGATCCTGTCATCTGAAAACATGTTTTTTTCAAAATGCATCAGTTAATAGTGCGACTCCAGCAGAATTCTGCACTGAAATCCATTTCTCAAAAGAGCAAACAGATTTTTTTATATTCAATTTTGAAATCTGACATGGGGCTAGACATTTTGTCAATTTCCCAGCTGCCCCAAGTCATGTGACTTGTGCCTGCACTTTAGGAGAGAAATGCTTTCTGGCGGGCTGCTGTTTTTCCTTCTCAATGTAACTGAATGTGTCTCAGTGGGACATGGGTTGTTCTTAGATCTACCAGGCAGCTGTTATCTTGTGTTAGGGAGCTGTTATCTGGTTACCTTCCCATTGTTCTTTTGTTTGGCTGCTGGGGGGAAAAAGAGAGGGGGGTGATATCACTCCAACTTGCAGTACAGCAGTAAGGAGTGATTGAGATTTATCAGAGCACAAGTCACATGACCAGGGGCAGCTGGGAAATTGACAATATGTCTAGCCCCATGTCAGATTTCAAAATTGAATATAAAAAAATCAGTTTGCTCTTTTGACAAATGGATTTCAGTGCAGAATTCTGCTGGAGCAGCACTATTAACTGATTCATTTTGGGGAAAAAAACATTTTTCCCATGACAGTATCCCTTTAATATATGTCAAACTGTCCATATAATTCTCATTTCTCAGTGTTTGCTTCACTTTGCCAAAATCCTTTTTTTATAAGATGGATGTTGGGAAGTGACAGATAAATGCTGCGCCTCTTTCACTAGACAGATTCAAATAAATATTTATCTCTCGTGAATTAATATCTGCAGAAATCGTTCCATGGCGAGTACAAAAAGGAGAAATGTTTTGTCAGTTGGCTTAATCTTCTTTTCTTTTTCCTCTTTCCAAAACCAAGTTTCTCCAAGTGAATAAGATCCTATTCCCAAAGCAATGGCATTTCATCTTCCCATTTGCTATGTTTTATTGGGCTGATCTGGCTGTGAAATTAAAGTAGGAATTCAAAGCAATAAATATCTGCAATCTTATCACACTATTACATAAATATATAATTTCATTTAAGGGGAACTATAATTAAAATGTAATAATATAATGGGTATCTGGAGATCCCATACCTGTACTTATTTCAGACATGATACAAAATTGATTATATATAGAAACTTATTATTTCCATTGGATGAAACCTATGTCACATATAATATATACATAAAGCTTCATATATCTTGTCTTTAATGTGTTTGAGCTTTTTCTGTTTACTTCATCTCCTTTTTCATATATCAGTATCTATCTTTTTAAGAAATATTTAGACTTATTTGCAGGGAGTCGCTTTAAAAGTGTGTGCTCATGTTTTATAATTCAGCAGATATAGAATAAAAAACTTTGTAAAATTCGTGACTTTAATATATAATGTGAATAAGTAAAGTGTTTGCAGTCCTGCATGGGTCTGTTTGTTCAGACCTGATTACTCTGAACCTGTACATAATTACCCACATACATGTCCACATCATGATGAACTGAGCTGTCCCTGACGCAAGGGCCACAAAAACCGTAAAGGGATGTCACTATATTGCTTGTTTTCCACTGAGTAAAGCAAAATTGTTTTTTGTTCCCCAAAATGGCTGCATATAGTTCACTCACTCGTACCAAAAGAGTAATTCAGACATTAATGATATTCTAACAGTAGAGATGGGCGAATTTATTCGCCAGGCGCGAATTTGCAGCGAATTTGCGTGATTCGCCGCCAGCGAATAAATTTGCGAAACGCCCGCGAAAATTCGCCCGAAAAAATTCGGCGGCATCAAAAAAAGTTTTCGTCAAAAACGGGCGCCGGCTTCAAAAAGGAGACGCCGGCGCCGTTTCGCGAGTTTTTCACTGTTTCGCGAATTTCACAAATTTTTCGGCGAAGCGAATCGTCGCAAATTCGACCATCACTATCTGACAGTCCAAACCGCTTTGCCAGTACCAGACCCACAGCAGGTCTCTAAAGGGATATATATAAACAGAAAGGAGCACTACCCTTTACTATATATGTCAGCTGTACAGTATAAACCAAAATGTTACAGCTCATATTTGGCAACTATTGTGTGTGTGTTTGTGTGTTGCTCTTTAAAGTGATTCTGTCATAATTTTTATGATGTTTTATTTCTAAATTAGACTGTAATGTTTATTTTATTATTTTGTTACAAACAAAAAAGAAAAAAACATATAAACATGAACAAACAAACAATTCGCAGTCCATTATATAATTGAAAATGCTGGTATGCGTATATTACTATAAATATTAATACTCTTATTTCCTAGCAAGTGTATTTTTTTAAGTTGTAATATTGGTGTGTAGGCAGCCATCTCAGGTCATTTTGTCTGGTCATGTGATTTAAGAGCTTTAGGATGGAACTGTTTTCTGGCAGGCTGTTGTTTTTCCTACTCAATGTAACTGAATGTGTCACAGTGGGACCTGGATTTTACTGTTGAGTGCTGTTCTTAGATCTACCAGGCAGCTGTTATCTTGTGTTAGGGAGCTGTTATCTGGTTACCTTCCCATTGTTCTGTTGTTAGGCTGCTGGGGGGAAAGGGAGGGGATGATATCACTCCGACTTGCAGTAAAGAGTAACTGAAGTTTATCAGAGCACAAGTCACATGACCGGGGGCAGCTGGGAAACTGACAATATGTCTAGCCCCATGTCAGATTTCAAAATGAAACATAAAAAATCTTTTTTATTCTTTTGAGAAACGGATTCCAGTGCTGAATTCTGCTGGAGCAGCACTATTAACTATGATGCGTCTTGAAAAAAAACTTTTTTCACATGACAGTATCCCTTTAAAACTTTCCCTTAAAGAGCAAATCAACCCCAAAATAAAAACTTTCCTAATAAAAGAAAACGTTCACAAAGTCAGGTCTGTTAATCAGCTGTCAGGTCTTCATTGCTTTCCAGGACAGAGAACAGAAAGAAAGAGATAAACACTACTTCCAATAGCAATATATATACAAATAACTTAAAAACCATAGGCCATTTGTAATGAAGGTATACTGGAAAGTTATTATGGTTTATTTATTAAGCACATTTTTTTTTTGGGTTGATATTCCCTTTAAAGATATAGTTACACATTCCTGTTTAAAATCTGACACTGTCACTATGATCATTCAGTATAAATATACTTAAAAGGAAACCAAATATTAAAAAGTCTCGAACATGACTAGAAAGATAACATTTTTCATCTTAAGATATTTTTTTACAGTTAAGTTGCAAAATTTCCCACATTATATAGTTTCAAGATGTCTTTCCCAAAAACTTTGAATCGAATTTGATCGATTGCACTGTTACTTCGCTTCGTACGATTCGAATTTGAATTAAAACAGCCTACTACCCAAAAAAACATTTGATTTTTTAAATACATTTCAGTTGGTCTTTTTTAATTTGAATTTCGAAGTTTTTTCGAAATTCGACCCTTGATAAATCTGCCCCTTGGAGTGTGGATGGAGTCTTTCCATGCCATGGTCTGCACCACCCCACGCATGACCTATCCAGAGCCTTGTTACTTACAATGACTTGTTTTCCTTAAAGGGGAAAATATATCTAATGCAGAAAAAATACTAATTTAATAATAAATGGATTTATAATTGGTATTTTAAAATAAGCATAGCTAATGAGTCCCAACTATAACTTCACAGCCTTGACAACGATCAAAACCTAGAAGATGAAATATTCATTAAACATATTTTTATATTGAAGTGCAGCCCATACACAATAGGTACAAAATTGGCAAAAAACACTGAATATAATCATCCATGAAATAAAACTATCCAAAAATAAACTTTAAAAGAGAACCCCATTAACATAGCAGCATCAAAATACAAAAAAAATAAGGTACATGACTGAAGCATTTCCTAAAAACTCATGTTTCCTGGACTAAACATAACAAGATAACTGATCAGTTACTTCAAGTTTAAATGAAATACAATGAGCCCTTTCACCTCAAAGTATGAATTTCTTTTCTTCTACATCATTATTTTTTAAACTCTGCACTGGCTAAATTAATTTACATAATAATTTAACCTCAACAAGATATTCTATTCTGTTCAGACTTACTGAATAACCTCTGAGGCCTATCCATTATACACAGTGTACCCACGCATTGGAATCTATCACCTCCTAGTTACAGTATATCTGCTAAACTAACTAGGGGTCGCCTAGTTTTTAAATTTGAAATATGGTTAACCTTCATATTTGATCTATTTCTCTCTAACTGGTGGCCAATCTGTAATAGTATATAATTACGGTATAGTTTTGTCTATGAATCTATTATTTTTTAGAATTTTATTATTTAAAATATGTTCAATCTTGTTTAGAACATCAGTTTGATATGAAAGCAATTTTATTTTTCTAAAAATGTTGTGGTTCTTCAAAAACCAACCATACAGTAAAAAATGTTTCTGATATAATTAGTTAGCAAAAAAAATGTAATGTACAGCATAAAGGCTGGAGTGACTGGATGTCTAACATAACAGCCAGAACACTACTTCCTGCTATGCAGCTCTCTTGGTTTCCAATGATTGGATACCAGGCAGCAATCAGTGACATGGGGCCACATTGGTCATAACTGCATGCTAAGGGTCAGTTGCAAACTCACTGAACAGTTATGTCCCATGTGGGCCCCCTTGAAGTCACTGACTAAGTTAGAGATCTGAAAAGCAGGAAGTAGTGTTCTGTTATGTTACACATCCAGTCACTCCAGCCAGACTTTGGAGCCAAATGTACAGGGTCTCCAACAGAGCTTAACAGGAGTTCTGTGCTGCATCATCCAGTCAGAACCAGTTTTTGGAAGACTGTTCAAGAGTGCAGAGAAGCAGCTGCATCGGTAGAACTACAGAGAGAGCCCATCTTGTTCCCTGCCAAGCTGCTAGAGACTCAGGAGGAGAAAGGTGCCACTGGTGAGATTTATCCTGCTGCAGAGCTGCCTGTAATCTCCAGTGTGACTGCCTCTGAGAGCACCCCGGTGAGAGAGCCACCCAACGGAGGATACTGGCAAGGATACAAACGTGGGGCCCCGGTTTGAAGACAGGTTATGTGCATTTACCTGCTACATGAGAGCGGCTGTTAAGTTCCAAAGGGAGTGGTACTTTTGGGAAAGGTAGTGCTACCTGGGGTATAAAAGCTCTTGGGAAGGGGCATTTCAATTGAACTGAACTGTGTAGTCATTAACCCCTTCCAGAGGATTGGGACCTTGATAATAAAGGACTGTGTTAGAGAAACAGTCAAGTACCAGTCAAGAACCTAATAGTGAGATAGGTAGGTCCCACATGTCCTGAGTGCAGGAGTGCATTGTGTATTAGATTGCCCAAGTTCTTTCACTATTTTTTTATATAAAGTTTCTATCCGTTTCAATTGCAAACTGTGTGTTTTATTTTTCCTAGTGGAAATCCCCTGAGGTGTGCTCTTCAGTGTTCCCTAGGTGGAGGCACTGCACTGTAAATACCATTTCCCAGTACTTTTCGTATGCAAAAGGGACTCAGGGCCCCTGGATTGCCAAGGGTTAATTACTATTTATAGAGACAGTAACCAAATTAGGGCTATATATCTATATTAGAAACATTTTTTATTTTGCATTGCCTAAATTTTTACCCAGTTTTTATTTTTTTACACTGAACTGTTCATTTAAAGATTTAGGGACTGGCAAGGTTTCCAAACATAAACCTTGTGAGGAATCATTAAGGAAATCAAAGAAATGTGGTCAACCACAGCATAAAAAGGCAGTGCCAATACGACTAGA
Source organism: Xenopus laevis (assembly GCF_017654675.1). Taxonomy (NCBI): domain Eukaryota; kingdom Metazoa; phylum Chordata; class Amphibia; order Anura; family Pipidae; genus Xenopus; species Xenopus laevis. The sequence continues at coordinate 108,383,211 of NC_054376.1, forward strand.
GATTCTGCTCAGCTTGATGGATGGACATCATAGCATGTAGTGGTGTCACAATTTCTTGCAAGAAAAAACGGAATCCTTTAATGGAGAACTAAAGCCTAACTTAAAAAAGTAGGCTAGAAATGTTGTACATTATGTAATTGTTCTGGGCTTCTATGTAAGCCAAAGGCAACCACAGCCCTTTAGCAGTAAAGATCTGTGTCTCCAAAGATGCCCCAGTAGCTCCCCATCTTCTTTTCTGCTGATTCATTGCACATGTTTTGTGCTTCTGTCACTTACTGAGCTTAGGGACCCACTCACAATATATAGTACGTAGAATATAAATGCCACAATAAAAGGCTGATTAGTAATTAATACATATAATTACTACATGGCAGCACAGAAACCAGTACGATTAGCATCAGAATGTAATAATCAGCCCAGTAGCATCAGCTTATTTTACAGACAAACCTAGTATTCTGCTTGATAATTTGCTACAACCCCTAAGCTTAGCTTCTCAACAGCTGCTCAGTGTCACAGACACTTTCCAAGATGGTGACCCCCTGTGAAAAGTTTGAAGTCTTGGATCATTGCTGCTATTGAGAAGCTGAAACTTTAGGCTGGTGCAATGACATTTTTAGCCATATTCATTTTTAGGGTTTACTTCTCCTTTAAGGAGCTTACTCAGGACCAGCTTGATCATTTAAAAAGAAAACACTTTTATAATGTATTTGTAAGCCGTAAGCTGAATGATTTGTTACACTGAACCAAGAAATCAGAGGGTTTCTTGATCTAGAGCAGCACTGTGGGGCAATGGTTATCAAAGTATGATAAAACACTGACATAATGTGACATGCAGTGTCGGACTGGCCCACCGGGATACCAGGAAAATTCCCGGTGGGCCCAAGTGTCAGTGGGCCCTCCTGCTTCAAAATATTTTCATATTTCATGGCCATTACCTATTTCTATGAGACTAAATAGATTGAATAATAGATTATAGCATGTAAAGAAAAGAGACTAGCAGAATAGAGGTTGAGTGAGGAGAGGAATTATAATAGTACTGAGAGTGGGCCCCTGATCTAAGGTCTTTTGGTGGGCCCCTGTTCTAAGATTTTTGGGTTGGCCCCTGGTGTCCCAGTTCCGACACTGGTGGCATGTCCATAATTGCTGAGATTTAAGTGTTTGCCCTTATGAAGGCTATGGCAGGACCACTCAATCTATGAAAACTTTTGTTCAGCTTCTGGCCATGTCCCATCCTCTTAAACTGATGATCACACTGTGCTAGCAACTGCTAGCTACGCTTGCTCAATAACTGCTTGATAAAAGGCCACATGGCCTGAAACATTGCTGTAATGCAATGTTTCAGGCCATGTAATGTAAATTGTGCAATAAAGGCATCAGGGGGGTCAGGATGGGGCCAGCGGCAACTGTGCGTCCAATTTGGGTGCACCGGCGTTAATTGCGGGTTAGGCTCGGTGGTTTAGGATTGTCCGCAGCCCGGTGGTTGGGACCCCTGCTTTAAAGCACTTTGTGATGATCGTTAAATTGAGAGACATGGTACGACTTAGCAAAGCATCTGATGTTTTATAGCTATGGTCTTTTTGCAATGTTTAAGTAGTGATAAACAAAAATACAAGCAGAGGCATTCTATATGTGGATTCTGTGCTTTAGATAATACAATCATTTGTCCCCAAAAAAAGTTGCATTCTTTGTGATAAATATATTTTATTTCAAACCAGTGACTTTTACAATGTACCTTCAATATTCATCATCTTCTCCTACAAGCATGGCTTTAACCATTATCTAGAGAATATTAATCACAAGTTTACAGAACTTAGGGGTCTTGAACTCTACAACACACAACTAGTTTTGGATCAAGTAAATAGGCATAGTTTACATCAGATAAATCAGAGTTTATTTTGAGCATTTTCCAATTTAGCAATGAAATGATTGTTCTTTTTGGCACCGGAGACAAGGGATTAGCAATATAGAAATGTTTTCCCATGATGTTTCTTTATTACAACTGTCTACAGCACAACTTTCCATTAACACAGCTTCTCATTACCTGCAATACCTTGCATAGAAGATTTCCCATGTACAATGCCCTCAGTTTCAAGGGAATATACAAATTCTTGAACCTACAAAGTGATGCTGCTGTTGATCTGTAATAAAAGTAATATTCAGATACAAAGCTCCAGCTAAAGGCTATAAAGCACTTGGCAGCAGATCTGATTTTGTTAAACAAATATGATTCTTAATCTTGTTGAATGAAATTGGAAACAAAGCTTAATAAAATGCGCTTCATCTTGGCAAAGGCAAAGCTTACTTTAGCCAAATTGGGTTTTTTTTTTTTTTGCTTAAAATGTAACGTAAAATGATGGTGACATTTTGCTACATGGGCTGTATCCTAAACAACAGCATCCACATGAGCAAAGTGGACTTGTCTATTACCTGACACAGCACTAGCCAGTCTGTTCATAGAATGAGAGAGATTGATCATATTTTATCCATTTCATGATGGGAAAATATGCATTAAATGAGAAGGAAATTCTGTTTGCACTTGGGGGTGCCAAATGCAGTTTTCTGCTGACTATTTTGCCAACCAGACTGTCCCATCTCAGCCTGTCAGTTAAAGTTTCTAATGCTAACGGACTCCAGCTGCACAAATATGGCAGCCACCGCATAGGCGATCACAGGCAGTCAGATAGGTAATGTAAAAGCATTGGCAAAAATGTAAGTAGCATGCAAAGTAAATTTTATGATAGATGTAAAAAAGGAATCATTTCTGGTGTCAGTATCTCTTTAATACAGCCCATCAAATCTGTGAAAGCTGTCAGCATGGTACTTTGTGAATAGCTAAATTTATACTTAACCAGTACAGTGCATTCATATCTTCTGCCAATTTAAATAGTATAAAAACTAGGGATGCACTGAATCCAGGATTCGGTTTGGGATTCGGCCTCAGGATTCAGATTCGGATTCAGGCAAATCCTCCTGCCCGGCCGAGCCGAATCCTAATTTGCATATGTGGAGATAAATTGCATGACTTTTTGTCACAAAACAAGGAAGTAAAAAATGTTTTGCATATGCAAATTAGGATTTGGATTTGGTTCGGTATTTGGCCGAATCTTATCCGAAGGATTCGGGGGTTCGGCCGAATCCAAAATAGTGGATTTGGTTCATCCCTAATAAAAGGTCATCCTTTTCTGCTTTCATACTTTATACATACATACATACGTTATGCATGCATCTTTAAAAAATAAACTGCACACTCCCTTCTGACGGCTGCAACCCATAATTGTAAACATTTTAAAATATAATTCACAGCTCCTGATGTGCCCTGACCACACCCAGTTATGCCCCATGATTGCCCCAAATCTCACCCACTTTCATGTGACCAACACCTTTCTATTCCTGCCGCAGGACAGTTCTAAGTATTGCAACAACAGACCCCTAGGTTGAAAGCTAGTCATCCTACTACTCTTGCCCTAGAATGCCCCCCATTATTAAAAACAATATTTCTAATGATCTGCTGGCTATAAATCAAACCTGGGTCACTACGTTCTTACATTGAGGCGTGGTCACCTTGACTGAGTGAAAAATATATAGGGAAACACTGCTCTCACTTCTCAACCATGGATACTCTGTCAAAGGGAGGTGTAACCCCCTCCAAAAAAAGTTGTGTAAAACGGGCACAATAAAACAAGAATTGCACAGCAGCAAAAAGCGGTGAATTGCTTCAGTTTTCCTTCTACCTTAACTGAGGTCACTTCCAGGCTAAAGACAGACAAAGAGGTAGGTTAGGGAAGGATTCCCTTCTTGAACACATTTTAGATGCTTCCATATATTTTTCTACCAATCATTTTCCGTAAAGTTATTTTTATTCAACTAATCCTCCTCCTCTGTATTATGTTGTATTGCTGTCATTTGTTGACTTCCTTGATCATCCTCAAAGATGTTTCTGTTCCTCTTAGGAACCTCTTGCTTTGGGCTATCCCTGCACTCTTGTTCCCCCTGCACATTCCTGTGGTATTCCCTTGATCTTATAGTCTTCAGATTCTGCTCTGTTTCAAGCAAAAATGCTTTCACTAGAATATCCTGGTGCCAGTTGTGGCAGGCACTCAATGGGTTAAATTAGGGAGAGCTTTGCCTGCAGCTTTTTGTGTTATGAAAAGATAAAATAAATAAATGATACTCTAGATAATCTTTCTTTTTTTCAGAGATTCAAAAATATTTAGCACATGTTCTGGATTTGATCTTACCGTATAGAATTTATCCTTGAAAATATTAAAGAAAAGCCTTCAAAATGTCAAAACGTTGGTTTTTTACTGGCTCAGGAGAATAATATTTTAGCAATTTAAAGTATTTCACTGAGAAGGGGTACCTTGTTTTTTTTGCACCCCCCCCCCAAGTGAAATAGGCTTTCCTTTAGGGCAGAGACACACAGGAAGATTCGGGGAGATTTAGACGCCCAAAGGAGAGGCGATTAGTCACCGGGTGACTAAATCTCCCCAAAAAGCCTTCCGGCTGGGTAGAATGTAAATCTCCGGCGGGATGGCAAACGGAGCACTTTGTTTTCCAAAGTAGTCCGAAGTTGCATCACGAGTAAAACTTCGGGCGACTTCGGAAAACGAATCGTTCTGAGTGCCATCCCGCCGAAGATTTAAATTCTAGCCAGTGGGAGGCAGTTCAGGGAGACTAGTCACCCTGAAGAATAGGAGATTTGTTGCCGCGCGATTAATCTCCCCGAATCTGACCATGTGTCTCTGGCCTTAACTGTGAATATGAAACATTATTTCGATTTCTCGTCTCAATTAGTCTAACAATACACAAAAGAACTTAGGAACTATTGATTCAATTGTTATTACATTTGCCATCAAGTACCTCAATGAAAAAGCAGTTAACAAATGGATGTGAGTGATTGCCATTTAATCAGTTTAATTCCAATGTAATTGCCCTGTTCAAGTGTTGCAGAAGTCATTTCACTTCCAGACTTCTCGTTCCATTTCAGAGAGCAATTTAACTTGTGAAAGTTACATTATTTTTTCATTTATATAAAATAGACTGTTCATGCAGTTTTCAATTTGAAAAAAACCTCTGATTCTACACAAAACTTTTTTTCTTTTCTAGGAACCATTTTAATTTGTTAGAGGAAATAGAGGAATGTACTGCTAATTTGTTTTCCAAAGTCAGGACTCTATGGTGATTCCTCATTAAAGATAATTGCAAGCCTTTTTGTTACACTTAAGTTTTTACTTTGCGTTTGTGGTGGGCCTCTGACTTATTTTCACAAACAAACATAATCAAGAGATTGGAAAACTTTTAATATCTAAACAATTTATTTTATACTGATATTAATTAGTGATGGGCGAATAAATTCACCAGGGACAAATTTGTGGCAAATTTCCTAGTTTTCCCGCCAGCGAATAAATTCACGAAAATTTGCAAAAAATCTGCAGCGACAAAGAAAAACTGTCATGCGCCACAATAGATGAGCGCATAAAAATTGTTGAGTGTCAAAATGAATCGGACGCGCTTTGACTTTAATGCATTTGGACAAAATAGTTGCGTGTATAAATTATTGTGACGACCATTGACTTAAATTCGTTTTGCAAATTTTCGATGTTTCGCGAATTTTTCTACGAAAAGACACTGATTCGCCCATCACTAATATTAATACCATAAATACAATGTTGATGTAAGAAGCCGTCTCTTTCCGATTAATGAAGGTTTTCCTTTCTGCTGCAGACAGAATGATCTTCAGATGGGAATGTTTTGACTTCCTTTAATTCAATTTCCTCCATAAATTCAATGTTAGCGCAGTAGTATTTAACATCATAAATTTAGGCAGCGCAATCCCTGGGGTGGGCCAAAACCATACATTAGGAATGTAAGGAAGGAACTGTGAGTTTTCTATATTCGTCCAATGCGATTTGGGGGTCCAAGAAGACCATGCCAATAATTGCCGAAAGTTGGGCAGCCTCATAATATTGGTGTAGGAGCGGAACTCCCAGTCCTCCATGTGCACAGTCTTGGTCTTGCAAAGATGGTTAAAGGAAAACTATACCCCCCCAAACAATGTAGGTCTCTATAAAAAGATATTGCATAAAACAGCTCATATGTAAAATCCTGCTTCATGTAAATCAGTGATCCCCAACCAGTGGCTCGTGAGTAACATGTTGCTCTCCAACCCCTTGGATGTTGCTCCCAGTGGCCTCAAAGCAGGTGCTTATATACACAGGGGTTACTAAATGGCCAATCACAGCCCTTATTTGGCACCCCAGGAACATTTTTCATGCATGTGTTGCTCCCCAAATCCTTTTACTTCTGTATGTGGCTCACAGGTTCTAAAGGTTGGGGATCCCTGATGTAAATAAACCATTTTCATAATAATATACTTTTCAAGTAGTATGTGCCATTGGGTAATCATAAATAGAAAATTGCCATTTTAAAAAATAAGGGCCGCCCCCTGGGATCGTTGGATTCACTGTACTCACAAACATACCAACAAACCATACATGTTAGGTCACATGAGCCAATTAACAGACAGAGTTGTGTCTTTTGCTTCCACACTTCTTCCTGTTACAGTTAGAGTTGTAGTATTTCTGGTCAGGTGATCTCTGAGGCAGCACAGAGACCATCACGAAATGGTGGCTCAAGGCAAGAGATGTAAAAGGGCAAGATTTACTTAAATATATATTCCAGTTTGGTAAGATTCTTTAATATGCCACTTAATATGATATGAACTATCTGTTGCTTAAGTGTTCATTTTGGGGGTATAATTTTACTTTAACAAAGTTACAAGATAGTGACCCCCCTGTAGCCAACTTTGAAAGCATAAATTATTGGTTTGATTAGGCTTGTGGTGCAGTAAGTTCATGTTTATATTTAGTATACAAAATACAGCATTTCTAGCCTTATTCTATTTTAGACTTTACATGCCCTTTAAAGCCTCTGTTTTCACATTGTATACGGATTGTCCGCCCCCTTGAGCTGAGGGCCTGGGACAGGAGCACCTGGGCCACGATTCTACCTTGGTAAGTTCTACTACGTTAATTGGATATGCTTATGCTTAATACACATATTCTTACATGTTTTATTACTTGTGGTTTTTGAGTTATGTGGCTTTTTATTCAGCCGCTCTCTAGTTTGCAATTGTAACAATCTGGTTACTAAGGTTAAAATACTCTAGCAGCCAAGCATTGATCTGAATAAGAGACTGGAATTTGAATAGGAGAGGGATTGCATAGAACAATGAGTATTAAAAAGTAGCAATAACTATAACATTGTAGCCTTTACAGAACATTTGTTTTAGATGTGGTCACTGACCCTCATTTGAAAGCTGGAAAGAGGCAGAAGAAGAAGGCAAATAATTAAAAAACTTTTTACAAAAAATAGATAATGACAACCAATTGACAAGTTGCTTAGAATTGACCAGGCTAAAAGATAACCTGAAATTGACCCACCCCTTTAAGAAACATGTTAAGAAACACAATTTTTATATATTTTTTGTGTCCATAGTCATAATATGTCTTGCTTTGTCTTATAGGATAATGGATCTGCATATCTAGATGTTGATCCTTTTTTAGTTCAATATGGAAAAACACAAGTAGGTGATGGGCTATTTTAAGGTGATCACTGAGATTTGTTATAAATTGTTTCTATGAGTTCCTTTTATTTTAGAATTTAATCTCAACACATTAAAACACCCAAATTACTAAAAGTGTCAAGCTGGGCGTGAGTCAACACCCACAAGCACCTCCCACTGGCTTGAGGTTAGGAACAGAAGGCCTGGAGTGCTAAGTACCATGGGTCATGCAGGACTTTAGTCAATAGATCCAGGTCTGGGCAGGCATCAATAGTCATGCATAGGTCACAACAGGAATAATAAACAGGAACACCAGGTACATTATTACACCTAATAACCAAGCATCTTCTAAAAGTCAGTTGGGTCTTTTAAGAGTCAGAGAGGAAGGCACCAAATGTGGTAGCACACTAGGGTCATCACGTGAGCATTACCAATGACCCACCTTAGAACACATTTGATGCTCATTTTCAATTCTACATCTCCGTGTTATATGGAGATTTGACTTTTTAAATGATGATCATTTACTCTACTTATATGCTGAACTCTGTGGTGCTATATACTGAATTTTTGAGACTCCCAATGTTGTAACAAATGACATTCACTATGTGATTCTGCTGTAAAGACAATACGTTGCTTCCTAGTCTATAGTAAGTTAACCATGAGAGCCTGCTGCTTCCTACGGAGCTGCCACTTAAAGGTGGCCATAGACATTACAATTATGATATTTCCTGGAAAAGATGTTTCCAAGAAAGATTTTTGGTTTCAATACACACGTGTAGAGCTGAATCATCAGATATATAGGTAGAAACAATAGAATTCTACCTGTATCTTATGATTCGGCACTAAACTTTCTGGGCCAATCAACGAGCCGACATGCAAGTCTTCTGCCGATATCGGACGGTTTGTCTCCTGCCATACACACACCAATTATCATACAAATGTTTTCGGTGCGTGTTTGGCCACCTTTATACAGGTAGAAACAATAGAATTCTACCTGTATCTGATGATTCAGCACTAACAATGGCCGATGTTTGGGTGCCTTCAAAGATGCCCACTCAAAATTTTTAAGGCCAGCCTGATCAACGAGCCAACCGATATCCATGTCTTCTGCCAATATCGGTCTGCTTGTCTCCCGCCATAAACGCACTGAATATTGTACAAAATTAATTTTGTAGGATGTTATCAGTGCATCTATGCCCAGCTTACGCTTTACTGGTTCATAAATAAGTGTTTTTAGAGTGACTGTTTGTATAATATCACAACAGAGACTTTCCCTGCTGTGTAGTATCACACACATCTGCATAGAAAATTTTACCAATATGCCCTTTTAAATATGTAATTTACCATGATATTCCCTGTAGCTTTTGTGCTTGTCAAGATACCAGACTACAAAATTGCTGATAAATAAGTATTTAATACAATTCAAATGAAACCATGGAAATGTGTCTTGCATAGACACAACATGTTCAATTTATGTTTCCTATGGTATCTAGAAATAGGAAAAGAAAAACATAGCCCACTGGAGAAACAGAACACCATTTGTTTCGGTTACAGTTAACTAACCTCAAAGCCCTTTTTCTGTTGGCACTTGATAAAACTTTCATTGCTCCCAACTCCAAAATGATATAACAGCAACAGAAAATTAAAACATAATACAATTAAATCATGAAAGAAATGAAGCACTCATGTACACAGGTAGCAATAAAATGAGTATTGAACAAGTGCAATAGAAACTGGGCAAGTACAGAAGCTCTACTTTACTAGAAAAGAGAACCGCCATTATTAAAAGGGTTTGTAAATCAAAACATAACATTTTAAATTCTGCATGCACATTTAATTTAAAACAACTTTCCAATGCTCAGGACTTGGGGTTTTCTGGATAAGGGGTATTTCCATATTTTGGATCTCCATACTTTGTCTACTAGAAAATGATTTAAATGTGAAATAAACCTAATAGGCAGATGTCCCGCTAACATTTTGAATATATCCTGATCTGTGCTGGGTTTCATTCAATAATCCGAAGATTTTGTGGTTTTGGGGCATCAAATCCGTATAATTCACAGTTTTCGGCAAAAAATCCGGAATTTTTCATGATTTTATTTCCAGCACAAGAAATTTTCATGAAAATGTATTGATAAATACAAGGGGAAGTGTGCGGATTTGGTCAGAGTGTTTTTCAGAAAATAGCTAGAACATTTCAGATTTTGATAAATAACCCCCTTAGTGTGGCAGATATTAAAATGTATTTTTCCATATGTAATGCCAAAATGTTTTCACATTCAGATGTTTAAATGAGGCTTTCAAAAGGTGACTCATATGTTAGAAATGAACTAAAAAGTAGAGCAGAGTAGTATCTGAGAGAGATTGTATTTCAGAATGAAATTGTCCTACTTTTTACCTAACTGATTTGTTATTGTTTTTTTACGAATTTCCACTTAAGTTGGAAATTTCTCCCTGTGGAATAAACTAAGAATGGCTTCATTTAAAGCTGACACATATCATTTTTAAGATGCCCCTCTGCTTTGTGTGTAATTCAGCTGTAACAAACAATACAGGGGCCGGTAAATGTTCAGTGAAAACACAATCATTTTTAGTAAAGAAAATTTGTTTCATCCATGGAGCAGAATACAGTCCTTTGTACTCCCCTTCATCTTGTTGAAAACAAACCACTTTTTATTTGTAAAACTTTTCACTTCTGAATCTTTTGGACACAGTATAACAATACTGTGAAGTTTGATCTCCCAAACCCAGAGTAAACCCAAGGTCCCAGTCACTGTTCCACTACTCGGATGCCGTACAATGCACTCACAGCGCTTCGACTTCAGAAGTCGCCCGAAGTTTCCTCACAAGTAAACTTCGGGTGACTTTGGAAATCAAAGCACCGCCAGTGCATTGGCTCAGGCGTTTTTTCATTGAAGCAGGTGGAAGACACAGGGAAGCAGTTCGGGGAGATTAGTCGCCCCAAAGAAGTGGCGACAGGTGATTAAATCCTCCCGAATCTCCAGGTGTGCCCTTACCCTTAATGTGAGAGGACCAAGGAGAGAACTCTGGGCGAGCAAGGGAACCGCACTTACAACTGGAACAGAGAATAGGAGCGTGGTCAAGGGCAGAGTCAATAACAATCTGGGCAGTGCAGTACACAATCGAGTGAGGCTGAGTCTTAATACAAAGGAAGCAGGCACAAATCAGGCACAAATCAGGATCCGGAAGAATAGTCACAAGACAAGGTAAGAGTCAGGACAGGCAGCAATCTGGACAAGAAACAGGATCAGGCAAGGTAAAACATGGATAATAGCACCCAGGAACTAGAAATAGCACCGAGGAACTATCAGAATAGACCTACCTCGGGCAATGACTCCAGCTATTTAAATATTTGAATTTCGCGCCTATGCACGATGACGTCATGCAACGCGACTCGTCAAAACCTTGAATCATCAAAAGTGGTTCCCGCCCCCTAGACCACCAGGTATTTCCTTTACAAATACCCAATCAAAGCTGAGACAAATTATATTATATAAATCAAAGCTTTTACAGTGAACAAATAGAAAATGTTGACGTATCTTCATCATACTGTGCATGTATTAATCAAAAGTGAATTTTTCAAGGTCTGCTTTTAAACAGGCTATGGGTCAGATTAACTACATCCTAGCAGTTACTGGAGCCTTAGGGAAGACAAACAAAGGTACTGTATTTCTTACGTTGGCGGTTTCAAATTCTTAATATCCTGACTAATTCACAAAATCACTAGGTAATTCAGAAATGAATCCCCAATGCCTTTAAATCTTCCCAAAGCTCTGTGCATTGTGAGTGTTCATTAGGGCCTCCTGAACAGGAGTAATTCCTTTTACAGTTGTCTAGGATTAAACTACAGGCTGTAGGAAAGTATGAAAACATTGAAAAGTGAGTTTGTATAAGAAGACCCAGAGAGGTTAAATTACAAAATTGCAGCTCCCTCCCTCCAACCCATGTCAAAAATGCGTAAAAACTGCAAATTAATGCCTGCTGTAGGTCCCCTAAGAATCTTTTTCCTCCAGGTCTCTGTAAACAAAAATCAAATTGTGCTAAAACTCCCATAAAATGAAGTCTAGATTATGTCCATGACTTATATGCTTTTCTACTTCTTCTTTTTTTGGTGTTTCCTAATGGTGAAAGGCTTTATTGTCTTCACTTTCTGGTTGCTTTTCTCCATATCTAAGCACTTGAGTTGGGCTTCACTTGAAATGGAAAAGCAACTTTCTTGCCTATAATGCATGTTTGGGCAGTTTTGAATTGGTAAATATTTGTGTATGAATTCTTAGAAAATTGAAAAGGAACTTCATTGTTCCAATCATGCTAATTTCGATCTTCCAGCCTCCGTATGCCTGATTAGGAGATGATGGGGGGTTTCTTTATATTTGAAGCAGCATTGGCTTTACAGTTAGTAAGCTTAATCAATCCCACAATACATATTACCACCCCCTGTAACTTATATGAAAACCCATTCAATTTTGTCCAAAACAAAGACAAACATTGTAATAAAAACAGCCCTAACTGGCAGTCACATAGAAGACGTTTCAGCTGCCTCTTTATTGCTGAGATAAGATGGTTGGAGACATCTGGATCTTCTTCAGTGGGCAAACAGGTTCAAAGATAATTGCCTACTTCTAAAGCAATAGGATTTGCATCAAGTGCGGAAGAGTAAGCTTTTTAGGTTTATCTCAAGAATATGATCATGTTTAATCTTGCCCTCTTTAGTATTATCAAGTCATGTCATAAGAGTATCACTGTAGAAAACAAAGTGTATCTTCCCAACTAATTATATTCTAATGCGGCACTTGTGCCCTCTAATTATCCTGCAATAGAGAATGGAGCCTGCAATCATAAATCATTTTCATGTAGTTTGCACTGACTCTTTGGTGTTCACATTCAGTTGTTTTCTTTGTCTATAATCTTTTGGCTAGCAAATATTGAATATGCTTTTTTTCTACGTAAGGAAGATGACTAGAAAAGATGAGACATCTGGCCCTTAATGTGATATTCCTTTAGCCTTTTTTGCCTCTTTGGAGATGAAAGTCTAAAATCAAGAGTTGTTATCTGCACTGACTGACATCTTACAGCCTGATGCCTGCATTGATTATTGATGTCGGTTAAAATGAACCAAACAAAGCATTTATTTGGAGCAGGATAAAGTTGGTACACGATGTATTTATGTTTACAAGATGCCAAGAATCCTTATAGCTTGAGGTATATATATACTGTGTATATATATAAATATATATATATATTATAATTATTATTATTATATCATAATATAATATACTGTATATATATTTATATATACAGTATATTATAAAATTATAATATATATATATATATATATATATATATATATATATAATATATACAAAAAGCCATGAATATCTTGTAAATTATATCCTTATAAACGGTGAGTAGTGATATAATTTCTGTCATGAAACTCCTCTGTAACTTATAATACCCTTATAATTTACAAGAGGGGGTACTTTATTCAATATATTATATAAATATTGGAGGCACTCATGGACCTAATTACTGGTGGTTTATTGAATTACGTCCGTGAGTGACTCCAGTATTTATAACTATTTGAAAAGGCCAGGGAGATGCACCCAGGATTTGCTGTGAGACTTTGTGAGTGCTGATGTTTGATGTGAAGAGGGCAAGATTAAACATGATCATATTGTTGAGATAAATTTACTCTTCTGCAAATCCCTTTGTTTTAGGGTCTGGCCACATGGGCAGATTCAGGGAGATTAGTCGCCAGACGACAAAGCTCCTCTTCTTCGCGGCGACTAATCTCCCCGATCTGCCTTCCCCTGGCTTCCGCCGGCTAAAATGTAAATCGCCTGGGGGCATGCACAGGGAGCGCTTCATTTTCCGAAGTCACCCCTGTAATTGTCTCACGAGGAAACTTCAGGCGACTTCGGAAAACGAAGCGCTCCGTGTGTCTGCCCCCAGACGATACATTTTAGCCGGCGGAAGGCAGAGAAAGACAGACCGGGGAGATTAGTCACCAAGAAGAAGAGGAGATTTGTCTCTTGGCAACTAATCTCCCCAAATCTGCCCATGTGGCCAGACCTTTAGAAGTAGGCTCTTATCTTTGCACATGCACTTTCAAAACAATTTACAATGGGGACAATGGAAGGTCAGTTGGGGGCTCAATCACACAATCAACATACATATCTTATCCATCAATTCCTTTTGCTTTTTAGAGTTCACAGGGGAAAGCGCTACCACCTGAGGCTTAAATCACTGTTGAGCTTTAGAGAATGCCCTGCACTCAAAGTCTGTGGTCTGTCATGAATTAAATGAAATATTTTCCTATACAAGTAACAGTATCCGGTGCTGCTGTAAATGTATATACTGTACTTTGGTCTGGAGGCAATGATCTAGTATGACAAGGGGCTGTGGAAAAAGTAGAATGCAAAGAAATTGCTTTCCCAAGTCAACCAAATAGATACTGAATCATGAGTCCTTGCACTATATTCTCATTTTCATACAGTGAATGTCTAATATACTTCTTCTGGCGGTTTCACATATTTGAAATAAATGCTTTTCTTTTGCATTTATTTTTCCCATTAATGTAGTTTGAGAGGGATAGTTGGTTTGCATGTTACTGCTTTTACCCAAAGTCCTGCAATATAGTTTTACTCGGGAAAGTATGAGCTAATTAAAATTTAGACGACAGCTCCAGCCCACTGTCTATTTAAATTGCATATATCTTGTGCCATTTGACAGCACAATCCTTATTCTGCTACCATGCTAATGTCTTCATCACGCTCATATACAGTCTTAATTGTAGTCATTTTCTTCACTGCTTTCTTTTCAGCCGCTTACTCAGAGCAGTTCGCCTAATGTAAAAGTTTCACCAACCTTATAGAATTTCTGCTTTCTGTTAACTGTTTGCTCACTGGGTTTTACATTCAAGAAAGCTGGTGGTTTTGAAAAAAAAAAAAAAACATCCAAATCAATTGCTAAAATGGAATATATGTTCATAGTTCGTCCCCACACCTAGCTGTAGTCATCCAATTTTGTGAAGAATCAGGTTAATCAAGCACTGTGTTTTGGAGCATTGTCATCAAGGGCCCTGCTGTTGTTCCAATCAACTGCTTATTATTCCCGTTCTCTTGATATATGTCTGTACATTTAGGGGATTATTTATTAAAGTCCTAATGCAAAAAACTTTTTTTACTATAAAATTCAGATTTTTAGTGGAATAAAAAAAAAGATATATTATACTTAGAAAGTCAGAATCTGAAAATCCTCCATCTCAGCCCTGCCGAGGTTGTATATAAGTCATTGGGAGAGGTCCCTATCCTATGTGGAAGTTCCTGTGGTCTGTGCTGGAATTAGCCCAAAAATCTGAATTTTTCAGGCAAAAATCTGAAAAATTCGAATTTTTCCGGAAAAAGCCTGAAAACATCATGTTCTTCGGGAAACAAATCCGAAAAAAAGATCGGATTTTTGCTCAGTTTTATTGAGTTATTCCCTGATCCGATGAAATCGTACTTTTTAAATAATAAATAAGGTCCAATCATGGATTCTAGTTTGCTTGGACTTTTTTTAATAAAACTAGAAAAATTCAGATTTTGATAAATAACCCCCTTACTGTGCGTTGTTTTAACCACGACAGTGTCCTAGATGTTAACAGTCCACAATGTCAGGGTCATTAGAGCAATAAACCTAAAGGCAAAATTCAGCTGCACGTTTTTTTCTTATGTGACTTATGCCCCTTACTGTAATGATCCCATTTTTCCTTTTTGCCTCTGAAACATGTTTTAAAGGACCGTATCTCCTTGTGTATAGGAACCATCATGTGAGAGTTCTTGAGGGTATAACCCCAGGTTGCAAACAAAAAAGGCTCATGCCCGTACACTGAGGAACAGAGTTACAGTAAATGAGAGAAGGATGGTATGGTTTCAATGGGAATTAAAGCTGTAACAAGGAGTGATAAGGACAAGGCAGGCAGTACGTAGATTTTTGAAAAGTCCAACAAACCAAGGATTAAATAGCAAAGTCATATGTTCAGGTCAGATTCAGAAGTAAACGACAAGCAGAAAACATTTAATCAAGAACGTAGGATCCAGACATGAGCTAGATCACAGCCCAGAAGATGAAATATTAATCACAGAGAGAAGGAAGTAACATAGCCTCTTGATTTGAGGATTACTGTAACAGCAGCAAGACCAGTATGGGATCTGTTATCTTGAAGGACTCAGGATTTTCCAGATGAGTGGTATTTCTGTAATTTGGATCTCCTTAACCTTAAAGACATTCTGTCATGATTTTTATGGTGTCATTTTTATTTCAAAATTACACTGTTTACACTGCAAATAATTCACTCTACCATGTACATTTCATTCCTGAACCAGCAAGTGTATTTTTTTAAGTTGTAATATTGGTGTGTAGGCGCCATCTCAGGTCATTTTGCCTGGTCAGGTGCTTTCAGAAAGAGCCAGCACTTTAGGATGGAACTGCTTTCTGACAGGCTGTTGTTTTTCCTACTCAATGTAACTGTATTATCACAGTGGGACCTGGATTTTACTACTGAGTGTTGTTCTTAGATCTACCAGGCAGCTGTTATCTTGTGTTAGGGAGCTGCTATCTGGTTACCTTCCCACTGTTCTGCTGATGGGCTGCTGGGGGGAAAGGGAGGGGGTTATATCACTCCAGAAAAGAGTGACTGACGTTTATCAGAGCACATGACTGGGACAGCTGGGAAATTGACAAAATGTCTAGCCCAATGTCAGATTTCAAAATCAAATATAAAAAAATCTGTTTGCTCTTTTGAGAAACGGATTTCAGTACAGAATTCTGCTAGAGCAGCACTATTAACTGATGCATTAAAAAAAATTCCCATGACAGTATCCCTTTAAGTTTATAAAAAAAGACCAGGAGAAAATTCTTTAATATTGAGCTGTGCATTGATATGAGGTGAATATGAAGTTCCAGCATAAAAAAGCACCAGTACTTGGCTATGTTAAAAAACAGTAAAAAAACAGGGTGTGCCACTGGCACCGGTGTTTTACCCACTTCTTTAAATACATAAAACAAGATCTGGGGTAATACTCACCTTTATAAGTATAAATACCACTAGTTACATTTTACGTATCAGGCATTGCAAAAGAAAAGTTTAAATCCCATAGAGAAAAATACACTACTTTATAAATAAGCCATTTAATTTGACTCCGTTATTATTGATTTTGTGTGTGTGCAATTCAGTTCATACACACTGCTATTAATAAATGGTTCCTGTTGTTATGGTCCCTTTAAAGGTAACACTAAAGGTGAGAGTAACACCAACAAATGAAAATGTTTTAAAGTAATTAAAATACAATATACTGTTGCCCTGCACTGATACAACTAGTGTGTTGCTTCAAAAAGACTACTATAGTTTATGTAAACAAACTGCTGTGTAGCAATGGGGGCAGCCATTCAAGGTTCAGGTTACATAGCAGATAACAGATGCACTCTGCACGATACCATTGTATTCTATTACACTATTTATCTGCTGTGTAACCTACGCATTTGCTCCTTTTCCAGCTTGAATGGCTGCCCCTCTGGCTACACAGCAGCTTGTTTATATAAATTATAGAAGAGTTTCTAAAGCAAAAAATATATTTTACTACCAGTGCAGGGCAACAGTACATTATATTTTAAAGGGGAACTAAACCCCCCAACTACCCCCCCCCTCTAAACTTGCAGGCATTGCCCCCTTCCCTGTGATGTGCTTTAGTTAAAAAAAAAACTTTTAAAAAATCCTGACCCTTAAATGCAGAGAAGCACACCAGGGCTCCTTGTCTCCATTTTCTAGATCTTCGTAAAGTCTTCAGGTAGAACGTCGTTTTGCGCATGCGCAGCTGAAGCCGATTTCTGACTTGGCCGAACTGTTCATGCACCAGCAGGTTTTTTGTTGGCGAAGAGACCCAAAGACTATTTGAAGAGCCAGAAGATGGCGACCGGAGCTCTGCTGTGCTTCTCTGCATTTAAGGATCCAACTAAATGTGCGATTTAGGTCCGATCTGACACCACGTGATGAAATGCTGGCGTCAAGTCGGATGTGACGAAGATAAGGTTGGTTGTAGGAATGTCGGATAAAGTCACAGCGCGCTGCATCCAACAGTCGTGTCATGTCGGATGCACGCTGCGACTTCATCCGACATTTCTATTTCTTATCATATTTCTGGGACATCCGACTTGACGCCAGCGTTTCGAGGCATCTGATCGGACCTAAATCGTCCATGTAGTTCTACCTTAAGGGTCAGAATTTTTTAAAGGTTTTTTTTTTAATTTTTTTTTTTTTACAACAAAGCACATATTAGAGCAATGCCTGCAAGTTTAGAGGGGTTTTTGGTAGTGGGGGTTTAGTTCTCCTTAAATTGCTATAAAACACTTTTATTTTTGGGTGTTACTGTTCCTTTAAATAATTTTAACTGGTTAGTAAATCTCAGACACCACACAAACTTTCGTCATGCTTCAGTTTACACAAAAGCAGTGTGCTTAACTGACAACTTAACTAACTTAACTGATTTTTCCTATGTTATGTTAGTTACCGTATCCTTGTCAGTCTCGTGCAGCTTTAGAATCTTGGCTTTTGGTTTACTTTCCGAGTATATCCTTCTGAGCTCTACTGTTTTTCTAAATGTACATATTTCAGACATGAAATCGATGTCACGTGAGAGATTTGGTCCTTCAAAAAGCAACTTTAATCTTTGTTAGGGAACATTTTATCTTGATCAGTTTAGATGGGATTTCAGCATGCTCTAAATATGTTCTATTAGACATTTTTACCTAGTGTGCTCAGGCCTAACACTTATTTGCAGTTTGAACCAAATTAAAATGCTATGATTTGTGGACCAAAATGTGTTGCTTTCAGAGAGGATGGGAGAAGAAGTCACTTAATCTGTAGTTAACTCTGGTGGGCCAGCAAAAGCACCCACAAGGTGGGATAGTTATTGATTATAGTCCAGCAGGCCGCATGTATCAGGGCATCCCCTTTAGTATTGCTATATCAAGCACCTTAAAGGGTAATACCAACAAGAATTCAGATTTGGTTCTGCTGAACCCTAGATGCGGCCAAATATTGACTGATCCCGTATGAGATCAAGCTGACCAACAACCCTTCCATTATTGTTTTTTGTTCGTCCAACAGTCCAAAGAGCAACAGGGCCAGTACTTTACATTACATTATACCAAACAAGAGGCTTACAATAAATCAACAAACGAGGATTACAGAATAAAAATGGGAACAGAGTGTGCTGCTTTGGGCGACTTCGGAAAACAAATCGCTCTGAGTGCCATCCCGATTTCTTTCTAGCAGGCAGGAAGGCTTTTCGGGGAGATTAGTCAACCGAAGAAGAGGCGATTAGTCGATGGGCGACTAAATCTCCCTGAATCTTCGCGTCTGTCTCTGCCCTTACTGTGATTTAAAAAAACCTAATGCGTCTATTCCTGCGCTCCCCTGCGGCTGAACGCAGAAAAACGGAATGCGGCTTCAATCGCTCGTCAGTAAGAGCCCTTAGGGGGACTTTCAGGGATAACAAACTATGCGGGGGGAGCAGGGGGGGGGCTATCTAGAGTTTAGGTAGGGGCTTTTCTTATTGGGGGGTTAGTTCTCCTTAAAGGGGTTGATATAGCAAGCATACTAAAGGGGATGCCCTGATACTGCTGGCCCACTGGACTATAATCAATAACCCACCTAAGTGTGACTATCCCACTTTGTGGGTGTTATTGCAGGTACACCAGAGTTAATTCTTTTTAAAGTAAGATAGAGCAATTGTATTCTATACAGCAAGGAGTAACTTGATACTTTTGAATAAAAGCATATGATTTACTGATACCCTCACTTCAAGTGTGTGCTGCCATTACAATCACTTGTGGGTGTAAACTTATCATAGATTCTATTGAGACTAGTGATGGGCGAATAAATTCACCAGGTGCGAATTTGCAAAGAAATTCCATTCCATGCAAATAAATTCACGAAACTGCTGTGAAAATTCGTCGTGTCAGAAAAGTCGCTCACAGCAAAACTGTCGCGCATCAACATTATTCGGATGCCCATTGACTTTAATACTGGTGTCCGCAGGAAATTCGCAAATTTTTCAGTGAAACGGGACAAATTTGCCCAACATTAATTGAGACACATTGTTTTGTTATTTTTATGTACAGTAACAACAGCTACAATAAAGCCCAATAGATTAAAGGAATTGTTCAGTGTAAAAATAAAAACTGTGTTAATGCAAGATGCAAAATAAAACATGTTTCTAATATAGTTAGTTAGCCAAAAATATAATGTATAAAGGCTGGAGTGACTGGATGTGTAACATAAAAGCCAGAACACTACTTCCTGCTTTGCAGCTCTCTTGGTTTCCACTGATTGGTTATCAGGCAGTAACTTGAGGGGAGGCCACATGGGTCATATCTGTTGCTTTTGAATCTGAGCTGAATGCTGAGGATCAATTGCAAACTCACTGAACAGTTATGTCCCATGTGGCCCCCCTTCAAGTCACTGACTAACTCAGAGTTAGAGAGCTGAAAAGCAGGAAGTTGTGTTCTGGCTATTATGTTACATGTCCAGTCACTCCAGCCTTTATACATTACATTTTTGCCTAACTAACTATATTAGAAACATGTTTTATTTTGCACAGCCTATCTATTTACCCAGTTTTTATTTTTATACTGAACTGTTCCGTTAAAGCATTGTTACTTCTGTTTGAAGTCTGACAAGCAGTAAGCCCAGGATATGTATTTGATTACAGACATATGCCAAATACAATCAGAATAAATACCATATATAGAAGACCTGGGTAGTATGTGTGTTTATACGTGTATCTGTGTTTGTGTGCATACGTGCATATCTGTGTCTGTGCCTAGCATCTGACATCCATTAGTGCATGTGCAAACACAACAATGAGCAGCTCACATAAGACACTCTTGTTCACTGGGCCTCACAATTCCTATATCTCTATGAACTTTTATGCTACTGGACATTTATTAAAGCAAAACCATTTCCTGTTTAGTAATTGCTTTTTAAATCCACTGCAGACCCCAAGTTAATTAGGAATAGCAATACATAGATATATATATATGCGCTGTATGTATATATGCATTTGTATTTATATAGCGCTACTTGTGTACACAGCCTTGTTTTTTTACATACAACTCAGTTAATGTTATTTAGAATGCTTTGGACCAGTGAGGCTGGGATATGAAGCACCATGCCTTTAGGCTACCAAACCAATAGCTAGCAATAAGGATTTATTCCTTTTACACAATTACTATCCTATTATTGCACAGATCAGTCAAAATTACAAAATATATATTGTTGAAAGAGCAATAATATACATATTGCTAAAAGCTGCAGGAAAATAGACTTTATCTGCAACAAAACATAACATGAACAGTGGCTATAAGGGCTACAATTACTTTAGCAAATACCCTTCTCTCCCTGGGGAAGTTAGGGGCAATTTGTGAATTATTTGGGTTTTGCTGCAGTTCAGGCTTACTTAAGGCTTAAATTACAAACAGATGTTATTCAGGTATAGTATTGTTTGTTTTAACATAATAAAGAGCGACATGAAGAGATGGAGATTGAGTTAAAACTCTTGGCTTCTCTGCTTCCTTCTCCGTCGGCCAGCACGGAGTTGGAAAGGGGTACAATCCCAACTTTGGAGCACATTTTGCCAGATTTGCTGGCAAAAGTGCACCCCAGTTTTGGAACAACCAGGATGCTGGGTTAGATATCCAATACCTTCACTTGATGTTAAGGGAAAGCCCCTTATATGGGTCCCTAGTTTTTCCTTTACAGAGTAGGAATACAGCATCCAGGGCCAAAATTTGGGGCAGGCAGAAAAGACACGTGCCTAAGGCGCAACTGTTGGGTGTGCCGGGCACATACCATTTCTGTCACCTTCCCCTAGTCCACGCCCTTGTGCCATTCTTCTTTTCCTGTATTTCATGCAAACAATAGTTTACCAATGTGGGCAGGCATGCAGGCACACAAAGGTAGGGAAGGCAAGGCCTAAGGGACCCAGTGGGCTTGACCTGCCCCTGTGTGCATCAGACCTCAATATAGATTAACTGAAAGTCAAATTCATATTTTTCATTCCAGCACGAGCAGCAGAGCACAGCTTATCTGTGGCACAAGTTCTTCTTGCAGCCCAGGTATAATAGAATTTCTGCCTTGATCCTTAAGGTTCATAAACAAAACTGGACATGTCTTAAGCTGGCCATAGACGTACAGCTTTTACCCTTGTATCGGACGCCCCAATCTTCCGACCTGCCACTAACTATTCAGATTAAATAAAGTAGTAAAAGAACAAATCAGACAAGGTTCTGCCTGTGACAGCAATCGAACGAAAGTTACAGTTTGTCCGACAAATAGTAGTGACAGTCACCCATTGATACAGTCACTCAGATATGCAATACATGCAGAGATATTATCATTAGCCGACAGAAATTATTTAACCTGTCTGATCGACTAAACGACCGATTGCCAAATATTACGAAGCCAGCCTAGGTTTAATGATGAACATTGCAAGTCTCAATAAAAAATATATCACATAACACAGCCCATATGTAGTACACTGCTTTATCTAAATTAACCATTTTCATAGAAGTATTAATTTCTAGTCGTATGGGTCACTAGAATTAATTAATCTAATTAGAATTAATAGAATAGAATTAATTGTAAAACCCGAATTTGTGGAAAGGCCACAAAGGCCTGGGCTTAGAACGGCGGAATTTTTTTTTGGGGGGGGGGCATGCCGTCCAACCACACCCACATTGGTTAGGAAGCACTGGAATACAATCATTTTTTAAATTTCCTGCCACCAATCCCCAGTACTCCGGTCCTGATGATGAAAATTTGCGCATGTACACAAAGGAAGGGGAGGGGACAGAGGCAAAGAATGGCAGTGGGCCTAGGGACTGTAAATCCAGCCCTGATGATACAAGCAGGCACCATTGCCTACCTGGCCAGATTTGTTCTTCTCCACCACTGTGGTAAAACATCCAATATTTAAAAAAGTAGGCTTTTCTGATTGAGTCCGGGCCTGAGGACGAGGAAACAATCACAATTTCTTATAGTGCTTACGTTGGGGCTAACACAGTACAGTACAAATTGTCTCAATTTTACTTTACTGAGGGAAGCATTATCTGAAGGATCTGTTCTGTGTTTTTGGGGGGAGTGAAATTTTAATTTCACATTTTGTAGCCCCCCTTCCTTAAAAAAAAAAATATATATATATATATATATATATATATATATATATTAATTTATTTTATTTTTTTCCAAATCATCTAAATCAGGATCAAACTGGGCCTGCGGACACCGGAAAAAAGCAGTGGACTCCAGCCAACATGGGACCCACAGACCCAATTCCCCACCTGCCATTCCCCCATCGCTCCCACACTGCCCTCCCTCCCCCCAATCATAGGAAATAGTAAGTAAAAGGAGTGGCCGGAAGAGTGAGTGGGTCCTAGAGGGTGTGTGGTGGCCCCTGGTGTAGCAGATACAGTGGGCCTCACATACCCCAGTCCAACCATGATCTCAATTATTATTTTTTTATAACTGTCCCTAGCCTGAACATGGATCTGGTGCAGTTGCTAATGTCAAACAGCCTGCAATTAGTTTTGATCAGTCTGCTTTAAGGTAAAGAATTAAAGAATTGGTTATTATGGGGCACTGGTGCAATTCAGCACTTACATAAGTATATCAGCTCCAGATGTTGGGATTTCGGCTGAGTGAAACAGAGCTAAAGTCAGACATGCTGTGCCAGACTGGGCTTTGATTGCAAATCACTGCACACACTTTATTAAGTTTCCAAGTACAACAGCTGACTGTCAGTATTACCCTGCTAGCTTCTCTTTTTAAATACATTAAAGGGACTTACATAATAGCTATCATTATTCCAAGACTCTTACAGTAAATAGTAATAGTAGCTTTGACATAAACTGGGAGGAAAGTGAGGTGTTTAGTTATATTAATTCTGTTTTTTGGAATGTCCATAAAATGATACTCTGAATTCAGATTCAGATATCTTTTAACATCATTACAATGTTTTGAACATTATTAAATCCATTCTTTTACAAAAATCATGCAAATTGTAACAGTTTTCATTCTTATCAGATATATGAAAAAGGCCTAAGGCCACAGGGCAAAAATGGCATAATAATATTTAGGGGCAGATGAATCAAAGTTAAAGATGCAGTATTTTAAATATATTGAGTCAACCTAGATTGAGCTATTAAATGTATTTGTGAGATTTTCATTTTTTTCCAGCAACCAAACGACCAGGACTATTCTGTCCAAAGTTTTCTTAAATAAGGTAGTTCTCATCAATGTTGGCTCTTTTTTTGAATAGGTCTCTCTAGGAGTAACTGATAGGAATAGAGCTATTTAGTCAAGCGGCCTAAAGCTTCATGAGGAGTATTAGTGGGACTATGTTCCCAGGTGCACTACAGCCCCAAAGTAGGAAAACAAGTGTACAAACTCAGGGTCTATGAAAGTATCTCTGGGTTCCTGAAAGTTGGGGAGTGACCTCTAAGTAAGCTGCTCTATTGATTACCATGCGCGGACATATGCTGACTACTATTAAGGCTGTGAGTATATTGTTATCTACCACTCTGTACTATCCTGCATTTCTTCTATGGAGCCCCATGTGGATTTATTTAATCTATTTTGTTAAGAACCACTGTCGACCATTTATTGTCTAAAATCTCTGAGGTTTAGTTCATCAACACCCTACCTCTACTATAGGCTAGTGTGAGAACTCACCCTGGTGGTCTACCGGGGGTGCAACAGGGATGCCCATCACACCCATGGTGGAGGCGTCTTTTGCACCGATGTGCGTACTAAAACAATAGCCGATTCCTGGTTTGAAGCGGTGGCATGGATGACATCATCTCATTTAGTCGAGAGATTTAAATGTTTGAAGGCGCAGGCGCCAATTGTACGTTACCCAATGTAAAGGTCTATTCATAGTTCCTGGGTGTGATTCTTGTATTGTGTACCTTGTGATTGTGATTTAATCAAGTTTGCTGTCTGTCTTGACCTCTGCCTGTATTTGACCATTCTTCCAGATTCCGTATTGCTATTGACCCGGCCAGCTCTCCCGACAATGCTTTTGCCTTCCGCTACTGTACTGCTCTGCTCATTTGGTATTGACCCAGCCTGTGTGCTTCACCACGATTCTTGTTCTCCATTCCTGCATCAAGAGTGGTTCCCTTGCCTGCCAAGAACTCCTCTCACGCTGACACCTGGCGGCACCTGAGTAGCGGAAGGCTCCTCCCGAAGTGTGGATGTTATAGGCGGAAGATTGAGCTGCGACCGGGACCTTTGGGGTTTGTTCTGGGTTTGGGATACCAATCTTAACAGCAAGGACCCACACCTGAGTAATAAGAGCCTCATCCAAATTATCAGAAAAACTCATCATTTTGGATTCGGCCAAACCCCCGAATCCTTCACGAAAGATTCGGCTAAATACCGAACCGAATCCGAACCCTAGTTTGCATATACTAATTAGGGGTGGGAATGGGAAAACATTTTTACTTCCTTGTTTTGTGACAAAAAGTCATGCGATTTCTCTCCCTGCCCCTAATTTGCATATGCGAATCCTGCTGAAAAAGGCAGAATCCCGAACCCCGAACTGAATCCTGGATTCGGTGCATCCCTACTGTAGCCTTATCAAAATATGGCCAGGTAAGTCTATGACAAGCAAAAACATATTGTTCTTTTGTGCTTAACCTTTGTATGTTTGTATTATTCTTCTTATGTCACACTTTAATTTAGATGCCTTATGACACAGGATTTCTGACTTTTTGGACTTTGAGATATATACATTTAAAAGGTTGCTGCCTGGCCTTGTTTATATAGTGTCCATGAAAACTGATAGACCACAGCCAATCACTGAACTTTAAGACAGAAGATATTTTCCCAAGGTTGAACTATTATAACCCAATTTTTCTTTTCATTGTATCTCTTCTTGGAAATATTAAGAAGATTTTGTTTTCCATAGATGGTTAGATCTTCAGAGCAGGTACCCATGTTTCTGTTTTAATGCCTGCATGAACTACACCAAGCATTTGTGATTCAATATACAGTAAATACACTATATACAGTAAATATATACACACTATACATACAATACTTCTGTTGGATAAAGTTCCTAAAGAGGGTCCAAACATTGGACTCCTGTACAAATATGTGAAGAAAAGAAATTCCTAATTTTTTTAACACTTTCTTTTAAAGGAGAGGGAAAGGTTAAAACTAATTGAGCTTTATCAGAAAGGTCTATATGAATAGATTAGTAAACCCTCAAAGTAATGCTGCTTAGAGTACGTTGTCAAAAGAAACACCACATTTCTATTGTGTACCCATGGGCTTCTGTATCAGACTTCCTGTTTTCATCTTAAACCTCCAGGGCTAGGGCTTGAGCATGCTCAGTTTGCTCCTCTCTCCCTCCCTCCTCCCCTCCCTGCTGTAATCTGAGCTCAGAGCTAAGAGCGAGTGAGGGAGAGACTCAGACAGGAAGTGATGTCACACAACAAGCTTATATGGCAGTTGCTATCCTAAACAAACAGAGACAGTGTCTAGAGCTATTTACTCAGGTATGGAAAAGCATTCTACAGAATAAAAATGGCGTTCTAGCATGGACTGTTGTGGCTAATCTATTGGCAATAAACCGCCTTCTCCTTGAAAGTGGTCCCTAATAACAAACCTTGTTAAGTGTTTTGTTAATTTCCTCCATGCAAGGGTAAAACTTAAATTCAATGGATCTGGTATTTTTCAATAATTATAATCACTTTTTCTAGAGATCAGGATGACTAATTCAGCTCATTTATACAAAGCATAATACATCAATATTAACCAAAGCTTGCATCTGCAATGGGCATTTCAGCAAAGCTAAACATGGATTTTTTTATTTTAAACCTTTATATGTCTAAACGTGAGCTGTGATAACCAGGCATATCACTAGGGAAAAAGATGAGTCGTAAGGCTGAGAAATGGGAATGAAATGAAGATATTTTGTTATGATAACTGCCTTTTATTGTAACATACCACACACTTGGTTATTACGTCATATCGGAATACAGAGGCACAAAAAGCATTTCATCGAAATGTCTTAAACAGAAGATGATTGCTTCCAATTATTGTCAGTAGGAAGCGTGGGGTTTGTTCATAGATTTTATAGGTATAAAACAAGGGTGTCAAGAGTTTCTGGAGATGACAGTTGCCAGGAGCAGCTTTCAGCTTCCCTTTGACTATAATAGATCTCAATTGTCCACAATCCACAACCTTTTATTAACACACAATACCAAATGGGCCATGTCCGTATGATCCTTCCTGAGCAGGTATAGACGTGTCTCACAATTGCTACTGATTGTAACAAGTTCACTTTAGCGGCTAATTTGTGTTTATCTGGTGCTGCTATCAGTACAGTTGATTATGGCAGCCATGATGTACTGCGTATACTTGGGAGAAAATAACAAAGGTTTGGTTCAACAGCAGACTAACTAAAAAAGACCCTCCTTTAGCTACAGCTGCTCTGATACAATAAGGATTAACACAAGCAATGAAGCCTACATTGGCCCCCCCAATGAATGAAACAAAGTTATACTGTAGGACAAAACTATTTCCACAGGATAATGTTGAGGATACTCTGATAATCTTTTATGAAATACAAACAACATTTAGAGGCCCATTTATCAAAGGTCGAATTTCAATTTTTTTTTTAATTCAAATTCAGCAGACCTCTGCCGTTGATTTGTAAATAAACTCGGCAGGTTTTAGGTAACGAAAATTCGAATTAGGACAGTTTCCATGGTTGAGGTGTGATAAAACTCACATTTGAATTTACAATCTAGTAGGGGGATTAAAATTCGAATGTGTGAATTTGGACGCTCAAAAGATTGAATTCGACTTTACTATTCGACCCTTGATAAATCTGCCCCTTAACCTTGTCGATAGCGTCTAGGACAGGAATTATATATTAGCTTCCGTTAGCCCTACTAATCATGATTGCTAAATTCACAGAGATGGTGGAGTAATTTCTAGGTACTAGAAAGCTCTACAGTCAATTGGTAGCATGATTAGAATTCCCTGATGTTTTGCTCGCCTTGATTGGTAGATGAGGAAAAGTCCCTGAGGACGTCCCATGATTATATAAAGACTGGGCATTTTCCTACAGGTCATGAAACTCCAAGGTGACTTCTAATAGCCTTATATTCTATTATTGTTCTTTATAATACACAAGCTTCAGTAAGTCATGTGACACAAATTACATCACTAAGCACTGATAATAACTGGGGTCATCACTATAAGTATATGATTTGCATCATATTCATGGCTTTTGTGTATAAACAGTTTATTAAGAGGCATTTGTTTTCACCATGGCAATAAAGTGCTGGGAAGCCTTAATTGTAAGAGCTCATACACAGTCGATGCAGAGTAAGAAAGAGTACAAGGACGAGTTCATGGGTCGCTTACTGTTTCATAGTTAAGAAATGATTTCGCTTGCTACTCCTGGATCTCAGGAATGCTTCGGTGCTATGTAAAACCTGCAAGGTGAAATCCTTACAGCCTTGCGAAATATGCTGGCGCTATATAAATACATGTTAATGTTAATCCTTGGGTCAAAGTCTAGGAGAACACAGAAGAGCAAGACGGGTGTTACTACTTGACTGTATGAAAAGCAATGGTATGTACAAAGCTACAGAAATAATGACGTGTTTTTGAGGTGGTTTATGCAGATGCACATAAGTGTGTGTGTGTGTGTGTGTGTGTGTAAGAGAGAGCTCTATTGTTGTTATGTGGTTCCATAAATAACTGTGTTAACAGTGTATCATTATGGCGTAATCTTCCTGGAATTTAGTCATCATCCAAAAAGGAACTACACGCAGTGAGTGTCAGCTACAACACTAGGCAATGTATGCATGTATATTTAGCAGAGCAATTATGCACTATAGCATGCAACATAGTCATTTCGGCTGAGAAAAGACAAACCTTTATCAAGTGCAAACGTGTGGTCTAACGAAAGCTGTCTAACTGCTAGCTGATCCATAGGAACGCAACTCGTTTTTTTTTTTTAAAAAAAGGGAAAGGACTATGATAAAATGGTGTCATGCAGAAAAGTCAGTGGACCTGGGCCATAAACATTATCATGGAGAGCTACATAACGATAAGAATTATCATCAACAGCATAACTCTAAATTTAATCTTTTGGTGCAATTACACGGTGGGGTTAAATGATCAATCAAGTGTGAGCTGGGACATTTGCAATTCCCCATCGGCAGTTGGTTCCACTGTTAGACAGTCTGCCCCTAACATAATATACAACATAACACCACATCTATTTTCTGGAATAAATAAGTCTTCTAAATATAAACTACAATAGAATACATAGAAAGTAACAGCTTTTCCCAATGACCTTACTTGTTGCAAACTCTTCAGGGCACTTTGTGGCCCTTTGTTATAAGACATGATTCAGCTTCTGCTTAAACTCTGTCCTCTCCAGCCCTGATAATCTTACAGGATTAGGTCAATTGCGTGCAGCCTGAGAATGGATTTTGGTACTGAAGTAGATAGTTTCACTTTCTTAAGTCCGCTGTCCCCATGGTCTTTCTTCTGGCTCTCAAGCAGCTAATGCATGTGACTAGAATATATATTAATCCACACTCTAAAACAGAGACTTTGAACAGTTCCTTTTTAAATCATAGGCAGCTACTGCCAGGATTAGAAGCAACATTTATTAAAGTTCCTTCAAATGTACGCTTAAATAAAAAAAAAAAAGGAATTACAGCTAATACGATATTTTTCTAAAGAGATGTCACAGTTACAGCCATAAAGGTGTTCTATGGATTAAGAAAAACAATGAGAACTCTGTGTAAAGGTGGCCATAGATGCAAAGATCCGCTCATTTGGCGACATCGCCAAATGAGCGGAGCTTTCCCCTATATGCCATTAACGAGCATGGCTATATGGGGGGTAATCTGAACGTTCGGCCGTATGGCCGAACGATCAGATTTCGATGCGCAATGGGCTCCGATGGGATCGATCGGGTCAAAATCAAACCTGTCATCGACTAAATGACCGATTTCTGCCGGACGAAAGACGTCGGCACTCTACGCACGCGATCCGAAAATGGTACGAATCGAGGATTCGGATCTGTGCGTCTATGGCCAGCTTTACTGTTAGTCAACTAAAACAACACATTTCACAAGTACTGTATAAAAATGAGATAATACTGGCCATCAAGTTGGTAGAGTAAAAGATTCAGATGAGAACAGTTAGAAGGCTTTTTTTACTATTGCCAATGTTCTAGGGGAGTCTCAAGGCTGGAGGTAAAGACAGGGGGAGAAAGTGCAATGTCCACTCCCATGATCTTCAGACTGTCAGCTCAGGTGCATAGAAAAATAGTATTCTACTACTGATCCACATTACAGAAACTACATGTCTACCAGCTCTACGCAGGTCTCTACCTGGTGAATGTAAGGGAAAGTACCATACACCCTTACATGGAAATGAGTGCCTAAAATAAAAATTGGGCTGGCAAAATTAGCAGGGGTGAAAGGGGTAATGAATTAAAAA
Source organism: Xenopus laevis (assembly GCF_017654675.1). NCBI lineage: Eukaryota > Metazoa > Chordata > Amphibia > Anura > Pipidae > Xenopus > Xenopus laevis. The sequence continues at coordinate 108,413,378 of NC_054376.1, forward strand.
ATGTGCTTTGTGAATTGTGTCCACCATATGCATGATGAAGTCTGATTAAGCTATAATTGTATAAATTAAGTGCAGATAGTAGGTGTTAGTGATTGGCTGGTATTCAAATAGAATTGGCACCATTTTCACAAGTATTTCACATGTCTTCAATAAGGTTCATTACATGCCCTTCCCTTGAGAGCTTTATTTTAGTATTACCTGGAACGACATACCCTATAAGGTAGGGGTAATTGGACTCTTCATGGAATACTGTTTATAAGATTTCATAAAAAAAACTAAAAATAATTATTTTTCTACTACCATCCTACCAGATTCACTATAGAAAAAAACCAGAGGGTCCTTCAAAAAAAAAAAGCATAAGGTCAGGGCTAGGTTGGACAGCTCTGATCCTTTACTTCTCGACTAGGGTGTCCTATATTTTCTTTATTTTCCCTGTAACTCAGACATTAACAAGTTACATTCATTACAAAACACAATAATTGAAAACACCACCATAAAATTACCAGTACATTCTCTAGCTGTAGACTCAAATGAGAGTGGCCTGGGACATTTTTAATAAAACTCAGCCCCTCCCCCAACAGTTGGTTCCACTGAGTCTGTCCTGACAATTAGCACCAGCATAAAAGCCTGAAGGGTGGATTATAGGCAGCTCAAAGTATATAAAAATAACCATCCTGTTAATAATATGCTAATACTATGCAAACTAACACCACATCTTGTTGCAGGAATAAATACCAGGATTATAGCAAACTCAGAGTATGATATCAAAATAACCATCATGTTAATTATATGCAATTGAATGAAAGCCGCAAAAGAATTATTCTTTAACCACAGTAAAACCTTTCACGTGCTCTACATAAGATGGGTGTGGGATCTGAATGTAGAGTCTAAGGGGCAAATTCACTAAGCGACGAAAATACGTTAGCGGCGCCTTCGCCGCACTTCGCCAGGCAAAGTGTCGCCAGGGCGCCGCTAATTCACTAAAATCCAAAGTTGCGCTCAGGGAGGCGAAAGGTAGCGAAGTTGCGCTAGCGTTAATTCGTCAAGCAAAGCGAAGTTACGCTAGCGATGCCTAATTTGCATACGGCGCCAAGTTAAAGTACAATGGACGTATATGTAGCAGCAAATACATTACACTACACAAGCCCGGGAAAGCTTCATAAAATAAAATAGAGTTGTTATATTGCCCTTCACGTGTGGCCACTGTATAGTTTAGGTGCCATATGTTAGGAAATGTAGGGGGGAAGGAGGGAACCCCCAAAAACATTTATGATCTTTTTCATCACCCTTAAAAAAGTAAAAGACGCCAGTGTTTTTTGGTCAACTTTTTTTGAAGCAATCCCTATCTATTCTATTGCACTTCGCCTGGTTTGAGGTGGCGAAGGCAAGTCTGGCGCAAGAGGTAACGCTCAGTAAAATGTATGTAGTTACGTCCCTTCGCCTGGCGTAAGGGTTTCGAAGTAGCGGTAGAGTAGGTCCACTTCACTAGCAAATTTACGTCAGCACCTGAAAATGACGTCACACTGGCGAATTTGCGCAAGCGTTAGCCGCTTCGCACTTTAGTGAATTTGCCCCTAAGTGTTTTTTGTGCAGTTGCTTTGTTGCTCTTCTACAGTATACTAAGTACCAGTATCTGGCACATCTAAGCAAGGTATACTAAGTACCGGTATCTAAGCAAGCCCAATAAACTCATTGCACTTAATAAATAGAATTCTCGCAGTTAGAGGAAAATCTTGTTTTAGTAGTTGCTTAATATGAAAACTGAGAAACCATCGATAGGACTAGCTCATAAAAATGGAGCAATTTTATATGACCATTGATAGTTATGGGTTTAAAAAAGGGAAAACGATGAATATTTTAAATAGTTATGGCTCAAAAAGAGCCGTCATTTCTTCAAAATGTGTATGTGAAGGGCAGGCCCCACTTGACACGGAGGTTATGACCCAAGTGGGTCATGGTGAAGAACACAGGTTATGCCATGTTATTAAAAATATGGACAGATCATAAAGATAAAAATGTTGAAAATGTTAAAAGCTTTTTTTTTTTCAATCTCCTTTTTCTTTCAAGGAGATGCACTTGTCTAGATTCATTGCACAGAAGACATATACAGTATAAGGTGAGTCATGTGGCATTCACACAGCAATTTTACTCCTACGACTCTGATTCAGCTTTGTAATGTGGGAGTTTTAGTCAGCATATAAAAAAAAAGGCCTTACGGGAAAAATAACTGAGATATGTGCAGCCATTTGTACCGGATGTGGAAACGAGACCCCCATCACTATCATCCACAAAAAGCTGAAAGAGTAATATGTAGCTCACAGAATAAGGCAATCCGAACCTATAATTTATATAAGCAAATATAAAATATTCTATGACAGAGAATGCATTAACTATTAGTTAGCCTTAGCCAGATTTATTTTTAAGAAGCAACTGAAACAAATCCTTTGAAGCACTTGGAACAACAGCCTTACCCTTTTCTTCACTGTGCCACTTGCTGAAGCAAATATCCATCACACCTATAGAAATAACAGTTTATTTTCACATACTTCCCTTACAGATAGACAACTTTTGTAGGAAACATCATAAGGTAGGATAGAGCACTGAAACCGTAGGCTCTGCTGCAACAAACTTTTATTTTAACACATGTTTCGGATCACATGCGACCATGCAGGGTCAGACTGGGGGGGCCTGGGCCCACCGGGACGGTTGTCCAGGGTCTCCTCCGTCCCTTACTGTTAGGCACCACTCAGGAGAATAAACATGAATGCGCACCGGCGTGAACAGCAGCCGCGCATGCGCAAACAGCGATGCGCGGCACCGAAAAAAAAAAAATTCTGTGCCATTTCTATATCAGAAGCTGGGTCTGGCTGGCAGGGGCTTGATAAAGGACCTGGAGGGGTCCGAAACGTTGCCCCTTTGTGATGTATAGTTTGGGCTTCAAATAAATCACTGTTTGGACACAATTGCAACTAACAGGTGTGCATCCGAATTTCTTTTGTCATTTACCCACTGACCCATATGCGAGGGGAGGGTCTTCCGGATAAGCACCCTACACTTACAACAAGTGTTTTGGGATTAGGTCGAGCTCTCCATGTTCGTGCATTGGCTGGCTGGGGCCCATGAGGGTCGGGGCCTACAGGGTTTTTTCCCGGTTTCCTGCCAGGCCAGTCCAACACTGGATCCGTGTGATCCGGAACATGTCGTGTTAGAATAAAAGTTTGTTGCAGCAGAGCCTACGGTTTGAATTCGGTCTGCTGGTGTGACCTATTTAGAAAGAGAGCACATTATCAGATAATTGGAGGTGAACAACACTTGGGGGTAGATTTATCAAAGAGTGAAGATCTCCACAGTCCGCAGAGTGAAATACCACCTCTATCCATTAATTTCTATGGAATTTTTAAAGGCGTATTTATGAAATGGTGAACTTTCCCTATCACCCTTTGATAAATACGCCTTTACAAATCCCCAAGAATACCCGTTGGAATTTTAACTTTTGTAGGAAAACCAACTGAAACGTTTATGGATGGCCATGGTTAGAAGATAGCTATTCCGTCTCTCTGGAATTCTCAGTTCCTTTGGAGATATGTAGATTTAAATGTATGCATAATGTATTTCATTTTTTTATGAATTTGAGACCAGGGAGTTATTTTTATAATGTATATGAATCGGAATGTTGTCTGCTATATCAGAAGAATAAATAATGATGGGTGTTCTTGGTAGAATATTTAAAAGTTTTATTTTATTATGTAAATTTGTATCCAAAGCCCCTACGATGCAAAAGAAATGTACTTTTTGTTTAGGTTGCCTCCTTTCCCTGCCACCTTTCCCTGTGATGTGGCAGCCAGTTATGTGGTGGTAATGATGTTGGGTGGTTAAGTGACATCATGGGCGGAGCTACAATGTTGCGATTGGCCGATTGCTGCATCAATCTCAGGAAATCATGAAGTTATAACCCAAACAGCCCTTCCAAAAACTGGGCTGTCAGGGTCAAATCACACAGGTGTCAACCCTTATGTTATTCTTTCTAAACCTGAGATACAAGTTTTGCATGTGCAAGTTTGTGTATAAAGCATGCAGAGTGCTGTTTATGTTAAAGGTTTCAGGGTTAGACTGGGGGCCCACGGCCCACCGGGACTAATCTCCAGGGCCCCCGCCGACCCCCCGCTCCCCTACTATGACGTGCCGAGCGCAAGTGGATGAAGGTGCCACTTGGCGCGCCTGCGTGAAGGTACCACTCAGTGCTACTAAATCAATAGGTGCCGCGCACATGCGCTGATGGCGCTGCGCGGCGCCTAAAAAAACTTTTCCCCCCCCCCCGAATCCGATTGGGAGAGGGGACTGGCCCATTAAGGGTCAGGGCCCATCGGCTTTTTTCCCGGTGTCCCGCCGGGCCAGTCCGACACTGAAAGGTTTTGTAAACCCTCCATAGAACTGCCCAGCTGTTCCCCCACATTCTTGTAGGTGATTAAAGAACCATTAGAAAGGCAAGAAAAGTAACCAACAAGAATGCTGTTTACCGGCACTATGTTAGTCATCTTGTTATTACACATCTCACATCTGGTAAGATATTCATGATATTACATGGTAATTAAACATCAGGAGGGAATACATGTTGCTGACTAATTGTTCTGTGATAGTAAAACTGTATTTAAAGCTACAATTGCAGGAACAAAGCACGGGAAGCCTAATTTAAATACAGTAGATTGGGTGGGATTCTCACTGGAGAATTTCTTTGCCTATTAAAAGTGGAAAGTGATGTATCTAGCAATATTGCTTTAAGAATATAACGCTGATAGACTACAGCTCTCTGCTTTCTTTAACCATTGATAAAATGCTGTTGAACGCTTAGCAGTGGCATAACTAGAGTTTGGAAAAACAAATTAAATGGGCTGAATTAATTCACATTAATCTAGTTCTAATTGTACACATAGTTCCAAAATGTACACATAAAAGTTTAAAAAAAAAGATAAGATTTTAGAAATGTCAGTCTAAAACTGTGAAAAATGTTGATTGAGAAATGAAAAGCACCAGTGATAACAGTTTACCCAAAAGTCTTTGTTAGGTGCTGAATATAATTATGTCGACTGAACTTCAGTTACAACAAATGATGCTCCAGTGATGCTTCAGTTACAACAAGTGCTTAATGAATGATTATTTAGACTGACTAAACTTCTGGTAGAACAAGTAATGGTCCTAATCTATATACGAAAAGGATAAGTCATCAAGGAAGGCATTGGGTTCCACAACAATATAAAACTTTGGCCTAAATCTAGCAATCCTAATAAGTGATAACTACAGTACCCTTGCCCAGGGGCGATCCTGGCCCCTCCCCCCCCCTCCCCCGTGTGCTTACCTTTTTGCGCCTGAGGGGGTCCAGGGGGGTCCACAAGGGCGGCAGAGAGGGCCAGTGAACTAGCGCAGAAAGCCTATCTGTGCTTTCTGCGATAGAAGAGCCGAATTTCCGGTTTGAAAACCGGAAATTTGGCTCTTAAAGTACCAGGAGCGGCATTTTTGCTGCCTCTGGTACCTAGTGGGGCGCTGCCGCCTGAGGCGACAGTCTCAAGTCGCCTCATTGGTGAAGTGCCCCTGCCCTTGCCCCAAAATTGCCATGGTCTCAGACCATTATAAAAAATATTCAAGTTACAGGGCAGTTGGGTTATACTTGTGTCCACCACCACTTTCACTAAGAAAAATTGCCCAGCAATCACACTACAGGTTTGCACAATACTTACTCCTAGAGACTAAGTCAGCTTAGCTTGCACATCATGACTGTCTCTCACTGCTGCCTCTAAACTAACTGTGCCAGACCAGAGGAGCACAAATCATTCTCTCCCTCCCTATCCGGACCTCCCCTTCCCTCCCTCCCTTCCCTCCACTCCCTTCCATCTTTTCTCCCACTCCCTTCCTTTCCAATTGCCTCACTCTCTTACCCTTCCCTTTTAATACCCTTTGTGAGCAGCTCCACCCTGTGTGTTTCTCTCCCTCCTTGGCAACAAAGTAGGGTTGCCACCTGTCCGGTCCCTTCAGGACTTGGGGGCCCTCTGCATTGCAGGGACTGTGGGGCCTTATTTACTCCACTAATGATGTGATTTTGAAGTCCAGAATAATAAATCTCAGTACATTTTGGATGAGAAAACTGTGTTATCATTCTCTTTGTCAGTTCTCTGTATTCATTCTAAAAAAGCTTTTTAAATGTATTTTATCAGATATGTTTTTGATAAGTCAGCCTTTCCGATGACTGTAATGCATTACTTCAGTGCATTCCTAAAAAAGCAGATGCGGTTAAGTAACCTTCTTCTTCTCTTCCTTGTTCATTCTTCTCTCTCCCTTTCTCCTTTGCCTAGTTTCTAGCTGAATAGTCACTTGTATCACAGATGAGCAGACATTCTTTAAAGGATACCAGCTGGGATCAATAATACACATTCTGGTTTAGACCTCTCCGATATCCAGTAAACAGCCAGCAAAATAAGAAGCAGTTTCAGCAGACGGTATAGATTTCTTTCATACTTTGGCTGATATCAGGAATGCAGAAATGGGCTCTCAGCTCCTGATGTCATTGTTTCTTATTCGTCACTGAACGAGGCAGTGTAATTGCATATATATCAACAACATTGTTTTTTAAACCATCAGATCCATGTTCCTTGAAATAAAAGTTGGCAACAGAGATTTCTCTATATAATAATTCAGAGACATAATATTTGAAATATGTTGTCCTGCCAGTCTCCATTGCTCAAAAACTGGTGCTGGTTTTAAGAAGACAACTAACTGCATATTCCTTAGGTCAAATGGTTAGAGCACCTATATAGATTTTAGCAATAGGATAAAAATTGTACAAATAGACATATCCAGACCTTAAAGACAGAATGCAGACTTTCTAAAATGTATAATGAAGCAACAGAATTTTTAATGAATCAGTTGAGTGTAGGACTGGCCAGATATGGGATGACTTTGACGTAGTTGGCCAGCTTAAATATATTGCAATATCTGGACAAACAATCCCTGTTTTGTTTAAAGGGTAAGGCATTTTTTAGTAGCTGTATGCACAAAATGTCAATGGGTTCAGTGCAGAGGACTTCTCTGTCAGGAGTGCCTGATGGCACTCCTGTCTCCGTTGGTTCTGCTCCTAAGATGGCAGCACCCATGGCCGCCATGTGGGTAGTGGCACCGGCGTCTAGTTGCCGGCGTGATGACGTCACCCGTCTGATGCGAAGATTTTAAATAAAAAGATGCAGAGGTCACGGATTCAATGTCCAATAATAGGATTTTGTTTGTGCATTCCTGGGTGCTTGACATTTCGTCTGATATTGATTCCTGGATTTCTGACCCTGCCTGAACCTTGACCTTGCTACCATCTACCTGCCAATTGATCTCCTGCCTGGATATTGACTATGATTTCTCCTCATCCCTATTTGTACCATGAACCCTGCATATACTTCATTACTGGGATTGACATAGTTTTACTTTTCACCCATAATGATTGCAGGGTAATTTATTACAATGTGCAAAGTGTACACTATTATACTTTTGCCACAGGTGTCTGCGCTCCATTTCAGACCTCAGAGACCTGCCCCTTGTCCCAGGAATACAGATCTGACTTCATTAATCAGCACTGTATGGGGGGGGGCATTAATGCATTCTTTAATACTTGCCTATTAGTACTCGTCTACATTTGGGGCTCTGACAAAACAGAAACTGCAGAGGGTTTCTTTCAGCTATTTTATATTATTATATATATATGTTACTGAGAAGCTCAACACATCCACACCATAGATTAAAGGGTTTTTGTCTACGGCGTCAGCTTTAAAGGGTTGTCCTCAGATGCCTATTTGGTAAAAAACACTTTTAGGGGAAAAAAACTTCCCCTGCTGCCAGATGATTCCCTACTAAATCCAGCAGAAGAGGTAGAGAGTCACACTGCTCATGTCACACAGGAGATCTTGCAGGTAGTGATGGGCGAATTTGGGTCGTTTTGCTTCGCCGAAAAATTCACGAATTTCCCGAGAATAAATTCGCCTATCACTATCCATTATTACTCATAAATGAAATCATTTTCTCACAGGATTCAATTGCCTATGAAATTTCACAACGATTCTGTATTTGCAAATAAAAACATTTGAAAATTTCCCACAACTTTCTTTTCATCACTCAGCTAATGAAAAAAAGACCTTATTTATAGTGATGGGCAAATTTGCGCAGTTTCACCTCGCCGAAAAATCCGCGAATTTCGCAAAACGGCGCAAAATTCGTGAAACTGCGCCGGCGTCCGTTTTTGACGCCGGCGCCCGTTTTTTCGACGCCGGCGTCCGTTTTTTGGGAAAAAAAATTGTAACGCCAGCGAATTTTTGCCACGAATTTTTGCGTTCCAATAAATTCGCCCATCACTACTTATTTAGTAATGAAAGGTCAGTAACTGTGTTCTCAGTACTAGCGTGGAGCACGTTTAGGGATTTGCCAAATTCCCGCGAGGAGCAACATAGAAAATGTATATTTTTTTTACAAAGGTCAATAGCTGTTAAGATCTGTTTTTCGTTGGGACATGTAATGGGCTGATATTGTCTCAAACAGCATATTCGAGGGCCAGATCTAGTTCTAAAATGATGTCATATAATTAAGTCTAGCCCTTGAGCAATACTGGGGGCCATACAAATCCTTTGGATGGTCTCATCCAGCCTGCAAGCCTCCTTGGGTTGAGAAATCACATTTAATTCCTAAGACTCCTTGTCAATTAAGAAATTGCCTCCTGGCTTCAAACTCAAAAAAAGACACACAATACTATGGATCCACAACTCTCAAACCCTCATGCAGTGGATGAAATTCTTACATATAGACATGGTTGTTTTATTTTGATTTACTCGTATTACAGTGTAATTAATTATAAGGCAAAACTACATACTTTAGAGGGGTCTGCCTTCTGTGGGTTTGATGAAATGGATGATGGTGGGCTCAGGCAAACCACCCTATTGCGATTAATAAAGCAACTCTCATTTATTCGTCCTGTGATAGAAATACTTAAAGCTTCCACATCTGGTTGCAGGAATAAAGAACATGGGACCAGACTTACACAGATCCAATGGGATTCTCTTTGGTTTTATTTTTATTTTTTTTGCATTTTAATGGGGTTGCTAGCTTTGGAGAGCTCAGATAAACCTTTATTGGGCAATAATGCTTTACATGCTGAAGTGCAGCTCCCAGAATGCTTTAACCACTGATAAAATGTTGATTTGTAGTCCAGTAATATTCAGTAAAGTTTCGTTGAGCAAACAGTGACCTTCTTAAACAACTTCTGGATTTGGTAACGCTACAGATCTATGTTCTATTTTGCCACTTGTAGACGTTTATGTCATGTTATAAGGAAAACATTATTCTCAACTAGGAAAACAACTGTTAATATAAATCATAAGCCTGAAAAGCTGTTTTGTTTATATCTGAAAATCAATGATTAATGAGCACCTGGCTAAAGCTAGTATAATATGTCAGGGAAACTGAGAACACTGGCATTCCAGGAAATTTGGAATGTTTGGTTAAATGCTCTGAAAAAAACATTGATACAGATGTTATAAAGCATTTAAAATGTCTTTTTTTTCCTGTGAATTATGAGATCAAGACATTCTGGGCCAGGGATCATGCAATTCAGACCCTACCCAAGACATAATGAATGAAAACAATAAAAAAGATAATAATGAAATAAAAGCTTTCCTCTGAATGTAGCAGAAGCTGATCCTGTGTTTCACTAGTTCTTTTGGGAATCATTTATAAACACTGGACAAATATACCCATGTGTAATAAATAACCCCTCACAACCATAAGTTTTTAATTGAGGTCCAATGCCGGCCTATTTCTTTAAAATGTTCCTGTGATTTCTGCCCTTAGCTGAAGGTCTGAGGCATGTGTTCCATGTGGTGAGTTCAGCTTTATACTGGGATTATTTATTGTTTTAACAACCAATCAGAAACACTTCCTCCTACAAATTGGGTTCTTTCTCTAAGGCAGGGATTCTACAACTCTGGTACCCAAATCTCTGCAGGGCTTTACAGAGATTATCCATCATTTACATCAGTCCTTGCCTAGCACAATCCAATGTCCCTACACAGCAGGGTGAGTTAACCCATCTGTAACATCGTAAGTTAATTTGAAAAAACTCACGTCCATCAAGTTCAACCTTTTAACTTTTTTTAACCTGCATAACTGCCAGCTGATCCAGAAGAAAGCAAAAAACCCATCTGAAGCCTCTCCATTTTTCCTCAGAGGGGGGAAAATTCCTTCCTGACTCCAAAATGTCAATCAGACCAGTTCCTGGATCAACTTGGACTATGAGATATCTCCCATAACCCTGTATTCCCTCACTTGCTAAAAAGCCATCCAACCCCTTCTTAAAGCTATCTAATGTATCAGCCTGTACCACTGATTCAGGGAGAGAATTCCACATCTTCACAGCTCTCACTGTAACAAAACCCTTCCGAATATTTAGGCGGAACCTCTTTTCTTCTAATCGGAATGGGTGACCTCGTGTCAGCTGGAAAGACCTACTGGTAAATAAATCATTAGAGAGATTATTATATGATCCTCTTATATATTTATACATAGTTATCATATCTCCCCTTAAGCGCCTCTTCTCCAGCGTGAACATCTCCAATTTGGCCAGTCTTTCCTCATAGCTAAGATTTTCAATACCTTTTACCAGCTTAGTTGCCCTTCTCTGTACCCTCTCTAATACAATAATGTCCTGTTTGAGTGATGGAGACCAAAACTGTACGGCATATTCTAGATGGGGCCTTACCAGTGCTCTATACAGTGGAAGAATGACCGCTTCCTGCTGAGAATCAATGCACCTTGTATGTTTTTGGATTGCAGGGGCAAAAGCAAGCAGACATGTGGATAACATAGAAACTCCTTCCAGAAAGAGCCCTGGCTTGAATCAAACTTTGCAGTGCTATCAACGGAGCTACATGTGAAAGACCAGTAAGAAAATAAATTAGTGTGTGACTTGAGGTAGAAATTTATGGACAAATTACTGATATAACAGAATTCCTATATCTGTAATCATAAGGGGTTCCAACAAAAGATTAGACCTCCAAGGGAAGCTTGAATTCAATATGACAACCACTGCTCTAAGGGAACTACTTTAATAGGAGAATCAATTAAAAATTCTGTTACATTCCCAAAATAATCAAATTACTCTTCAGTATCCCTCCTCAGCAATCTGTGTCTGTACATGCTGAAGTCGGAGCTGAATTTCAAGCAGAAAGTTCAAATACATTGAGTGTGCTCCGTATCCCTAGACAATGCAATACAGCTAACTGTCTTTCAAAATAACCAACTCCAGCACAAAGCTGCCTGAGGAGAGACAAACTGCTGAGATGGGGACAATGATTCCTTTTTGATTATACTTTCTTATTTTCATGGTATGAAGCTTCATTTTCTGATAGTTGCCCTTTAAAGAATGCATTGAAATGATGAGCTGAATTTCCTGCTACTTGAGCTTTTAGTCATTAAGCAACTTGGCTTGCACAAACTTGTCTTCATTAAAGTAAAGGCCAAAGAAATGCAAATTAGGGAAAACAAACTGTAGGCATATAACATTGTTTGGAGTTCAGAGGATCGAAATACATCATTTTTTCATACATACATAAGACAAGCATGCAATGCAAAATGTTGTAATTGTTTTGCCATTAAAACATGATGCACTTTGGACACAAAATGTTGCTGAACTCTCAAACAAAAAGAATATCTGGGAAAAGGCAATAAAGAGAGTGAGCAATCATCAGAGCGGCTGCAGGAAGATTTATCACCATTTTAAGCATTATAAATATATTTGCTAATAGAATATGGCTTGTTGCCTTCTTGTATTTTCCCAAGTGTGACTCATTTTCCTCTGACCATGAGGAAAGGAACTTCATTTTATCATTATGCTTTTTAAACATCTTCATTCAGAAGACAACGCAAACAGTTTCATCAAATGGGGGTCACTGAGCCTGCCAGACAAAAACGATTGCTCTGTGAGGTTATATTTTATAGTTATAGTTACTTTTTTATTGCTTAGCTTTCTTTTCAAGTTAGCTCGTATTCATCTTCCCGTCTCTCGTTTATACCACTGCCTGACTGCTGGGGTAAATTGGACCATAGCAATCAGGTGCTGACATTTGGAAACTGCTGTAACAAAATGATGACCAAAGCAGAATACAATTTCTTAAGAGTACCCAACAGACCCATGGCCAGTGATGTAACTAGAGTGCGCCGGGCCCCCCTGCAAAAAAATCTTCAGAGAGGCCCAGCACACTCTGATCCCCATCCTCCCACCACTTCCCATCTCCTCCCACTTCCCACCTGACTGTGCCCACTCCGAGCTGCCCCTGCCCACTCTCCGCCCCTTGCTGACTTGAGCTATGCTTCCCCGCCGCAGATAAGAGAGTGGCTGGAGAAGGGGGGTTCCTTGTTAGCTATAGAGTAAGCTGACAACACTGTCAATGACTTTTCATATATGTTTACTTGTCTTCAGTGTATTAATCTGTCCTGCAACAGTTATCAGAATGGCCAACGCTCATGTTACCCTGGAACTCCATCTGGATTCCCAGGCTTCTTCCTGGCAGTTGCATTAGGCTAGAAGATAGAAGTCACCAGTCTGCTTGAACTTTATTTACCCATTTAAATCACCATGGCATTATTTTGGAGCCATTGAAAACTATGCATGAAAGCAACACTTTGATTGGATTCAGACACACAGAGTACAGAGTACAGTTGTAGTACCACCTATTGCAAAGTACTAAACACAAGTAACACAAGGATGAGAGCTTCACAAATTCCATAGGGCCTCTTTACAAGACACACTGTCATAATTGCACTGGAAGACATCTTGCCCCATCTGACCCTTTAGATTTACAACTTACTGCAGACTTTCATCAGGTTTCAGATGAAAGGATGCAATGAGTAAGCACATGAAACCTGCACTAAGGGTAAACACAAAAATAAAAGTGCATAGTTTAGGGTTAGTCAGTTAATCAGTGATCCCCAACCAGTAGCTCGTGAGCAACATGTTGCTCTCCAACCCCTTGGATGTTGCTCCCAGTGGCCTCAGCAGGTGCTTATTTTTGAATTTAAGGCTTGGAAGCAAGTTTTAGTTGCATAAAAAACAGATGTACTGCAGAACAGAGCCTCAATGTAGGTTGACAATTCACATAGGGGCTACTAAATGGTCAATCAAAGCACTTATGTGGCACCCCAAGAGCATTTTTCATGCTGTTGTTGCTCCCAAACTCCTTTTACTTCTGAATGTTGCTCATGGGTTGGGGATCCCTGGTTTAGGATTTCTTTGCATTCTCCCTATGGCACATTCACAGTTTCACTTCAAAGACCATCTTCTGGCTCTTCAGATTTCTTCGGTCCTCTTCCTTCCTTTCTGCAATATCTGTCACTTTTGGCGCATGCACAATTGCTCCAACTGTGCATGCGCCAATACGGCACTCACTTCCCGAAGATTACAGAAGAGCCAGAAGATGGCGCCTGCAAGTTCTGCTGCGCTTATTCGGCACCTTCAGGCGAGTAAAGGATTAGGGGCACTTATAGGTGGGGGGGAAACCGGGAGGGGGGGACAATGTAAGGTACACGGTAGGGATTTTGATTAGTGGGGACGAGTTCTCCTTTAATAACTATATAAGGTTTGTTTGTATTAATTAATCAGCACTCTACAGCATCTACATCTGCTTACTCATTGCATCCTTATTAGCTTGCCTGTGTATGGGACTCTCAGAAAGGCCTGATACTGCCAATTCGGATATTATTGATGCATGGGTCAAACAAAAGGTCCTCTCCCACAAACAGCTAGACAACAAAAAATGTCTAGTGGTGATATTTTAAGTGCAGCTTAGGTTAACTAAATGAGTTATTGTGGGATATTGTAACTGGTTGTAACTAGGCAACTTACAGGAATCATCCATTTCTGTAACTCATCTGTATCATCCTATGATGTGTTTAAAGATGTACATCGTATCATCTATCCTTCGTATTGAAGTCATTTGATTTTATTTTTGTATAGGATGAATGCAGAATATTTTATAGAAATCTTACATACGGTAAATGATAGACTTCTTCTGCTTCTTAGTTTAAAAAATGTGATGATAGAGACACCCACAAGTTTAGCTATGAAAAGAGGTATCAAAATACTTTTGGGCATATCGTCTGTATACAGTATAATCCCTATATCTGTGTTGTGTTTACTTGCTTGCCCTAGGCCAGTCATATTCAAATGTACCATTTCCAAATATTAGTTCAGTCTATGAGGGTATCCATGAGTAATTATAGGAGCCTATGTGCTACATTACTAGCAAGGACTAATCTAATGTATCCCTATTCTGCGATTGCAAGAGATCTAGCACTGATCTTCTTCCTTGCAGCGATACAGGAGTCCTGTGTTTCCGCTTCAGAGGAGAGCACATTATGATTTGTCGTGCCTCAGGGTCAGTACAAATGGGACTGTAATACCCCCTTTCCTTCCACATCTTAAAAAGAGTGTGCTTTTCTGTCGCTGGGGTTCCCTACTAACTTTACACACACACAAATCTCTGGTATGTTTCACCACTGTACTTTTACTCTGCTGCAGGGTTGCCAGGTCTAATTTTCAAAACCAGACAAAGTCAGCTACAAAACCAGCCCAAAACCAGCCAATGGGCACTTCAAAAATAGCACACAAATAGCAAAATCTGTGCAGTGAAAAAAAGTCTAAAAAATAAATGAACATATATGAAAATATGCCTTTTTCAAATTTTCCCATGAAGCTAAATTGTAAAGTCTAAAGGCTAGAAATGCTGTATTTTGTATACTAAATATAAACATGAACTTACTGCACCACAAGCCTAATCAAACAAATAATTTATGCTTTCAAAGTTGGCTACAGGGGGTCACCATCTTGTAACTTTGTTATACATCTTTGCAAGACTAAGACTGTGCACATGCTCAGTGTGGTCTGGGCTGCTTAGGGATCGTCATAAACAAAGCTGCTTGAGTTCTGCATGGCTGGGAAGTGAGGTGGGGGCTCCCCCTGCTGTTCATAAGTATGATTGTTTCCCTGCTCAGCAGTTAGGGACCATCTGACAATTCCTATCCACAGCAGTAAATGAAGGGAGAATTTCACTGCATACAGTCAAGTTTATTATAAAAACGGTACACATTTTTTAATTAAAAGTGTACCGTTTTTTATTTAAAGTATATTGGAGATAGGTTTCTGTTCATTAAAGAAAGTAAAAATGGGATTTTATTTTTTTGCCTTTACATGCCCTTTAAGAGTGACGGGAGACTGGGGAACATTGGGAGACGCAGGCTTGGCATATTAGGGTAAGAAGATTAGGGTAAGAAGATATTCAAAATACAAACCAGCCAAAGGCCCAAAAAGTAGACCAAATCTGTACCCTGGCTAGTTTGTACTTTCAATAACCACCTGGGCTTTAAATTAGTAGCCTAATTTGGCTGGAAAACCGCCAACCTGGCAACCCTGCTCTGCTGCTTTCTCTCACAGCACTTCCTCCCTCAGGCCTTCATTCCTGTCCTCCCCCTCCTTTCACAGAACAATAGAGATGTCGCGAACTGTTCGCCGGCGAACTTGTTCGCGCGAACATCGGGTGTTCGCGCTCGCCGGAAGTTCGCGAACGTCGCGCGATGTTCGCCATTTTGGGTTCGCCATTGTTGGCGCTTTTTTTTGCCCTCTCACCCCAGACCAGCAGGTACATGGCAGCCAATCAGGAAGCTCTCCCCTGGACCACTCCCCTTCCCTATAAAAACCGAAGCCCTGCAGCGTTTTTTCACTCTGCCTGTGTGTGCTGAAGAGATAGTGTAGGGAGAGAGCTGCTGCCTGTTAGTGATTTCAGGGACAGTTGAAAGTTTGCTGGCTAGTAATCGTTTTGATACTGCTCTGTTATTGGAGGGACAGAAGTCTGCAGGGGTTTGAGGGACATTTAAGCTTAGGTAGCTTTGCTGGCTAGTAATCTACCTTCTACTGCAGTGCTCTGTATGTAGCTGCAGTGGGCAGCTGTCCTGCTTGTGATCTCATCTGCTGACTGCTGCAATAACAGTAGCCCTTGTAAGGACTGCTTTTATTTATTTTTTTGTTGTTTTACTACTACTACTACTACTACTATAAGAGCCCAGTGCTATTAGTCTAGCAGTGTTGGGGAGTGGGACTGGTGTGCTAATCTGCTGCTCCTAGTAGTTCAGCAGCACCAACTTTAATTTTTTTTTTTAATATTCATTTTTTTTTTATTTTACTTTTTTTTATTTTACTACCGCTGTAGTAGTGTATAAGTTGACCTTTTAGGCATTATTTGCCCTGTAGGCATTTTTTGCCCAGTGTGTTATTCAACCAACTGCCATCTAGCTGTGTGACCTTGTTCACATTCTGTCTAAATATCCATAATATTACCGTCTCCAGAAAAAACACCGGAGTGACTTTTTTCAAGCAGCCATAATATATTTTACGTAATCCGTATCCACCGCTGTAGTAGTGTATACGTTGACCTTGTAGGCATTGTTTGCCCAGTTTTTTTGGCTGCAGCCACTGAAGCACAGAGGCCAGAAAAAATATGCCATATAAATGCTGAAAATAGTCATTTTTTGCCATACGTTGACTCAACGTATATGGCAAAAAATGACTATTTTCAGCATTTATATGGCATATTTTTTCTGGCAACTGTGCTTCAGTGGCTGCGACCAAAAAAACTGGGCAAACAATGCCTACAAGGTCAACGTATGGCAAAAAATGACTATTTTCAGCATTTATATGGCATATTTTTTCTGGCAACTGTGCTTCAGTGGCTGCGTCCAAAAAAACTGGGCAAACAATGCCTACAAGGTCAACGTATGGCAGTTGTTTAAAGAGAACAGTAGATTACTAGCCAGCAAAGCTACCTAAGCTAAAATGTCCCTCAAATCCCTGCAGACTTCTGTCCCTCCAATACAGAGCAGTATCAAGCAGATTACTAGCCAGCAAACTTACTATCATCTGTCCCTGAAATCACTAACAGCTCTCTTCCAAGCACACACAGGCAGATTTTTCAGATACATTTTTGCCCTTGATCCCCCTCTGGCATGCCACTGTCCAGGTCGTTGCACCCTTTAAACAACTTTAAAATCATTTTTCTGGCCAGAAATGTCTTTTCTAGATGTTAAAGTTCGCCTTCCCATTGAAGTCTATGGGGTTCGCGAACCGTTCGCGAACCGCTCGCATTTTTGCGCAAGTTCGCGAATATGTTCGCGAACTTTTTTTCCGACGTTCGCTACATCCCTACAGAACAACAAAGAGGAGAGACAAGCAAACACAGCTCCCCTACATATAGTGGAAGAAGTGTCGGTAAAGCAAATCTGTAACACAGGCAATGGTCTGGGCAGGCAGCAAGCAAAGCTACTGCAAAAAACAAGCACATGGTCAGGGCAGGTGACTGAGAAGCAGAGTCCAAGTAAAAGGCCAGGGGAGTAAGAATATGAGAAAAGAAGGGCAGGGTAGGAATAGACTCCAAGGATTCCAGGAGACAAGAGCGGTCTTTTACTTTGCAAAACACAATGGGGCTCATTTATCAACGCTGGACAAATTTGCCCATGGGCAGTTACCTATAGCAACCAATCAGTGATTAGCTTTTTAAAGCCAGCTGAAAGTAGAACAATGATTGGTTGCCATGGGTTAGGTGGTTCACCTTCATGGTAACTTTTAGTATGTTATAGAATGACCAATTCGTAGCAACTTTTCCATTGATCTTCATTATTTATCTTTTGTTGTTTTTTTGAAGGATTTGCTGCCTTCTACTGGCTCTTTCCAGCTTTCAAATGGGGGTCACTGACGCCATATAAACAACAAATGCTCTGTAAGGCTACATACCGTATATACCCGTGTATAAGCCGAGTTTTTCAGCATCCAAAATGTGCTGAAAAAGTCTACCTCGGCTTATACTCGGGTCATTGGTACCGGACCCGAGTAGCTGAGATTGCAGTCACTTTTAATCATTCCTATACCAACAGTACACTTGGGGAGAGACTGCAATATCCCACAATGCCCTCTGTTGGTTATATGAAAGAATAACAGTGACTGCAATATCACACAGTGCCCTCTGTTGGTTATATGAAAGAATAACAGTGACTGCAATATCACACAGCGCCATCTGTTGGTTATATGAAAGAATAACAGTGACTGCAATATCACACAGCGCCCTCTGTTGGTTATATGAAAGAATAACAGTGACTGCAATATCACACAGCGCCCTCTGTTGGTTATATGAAAGAATAACAGTGCGCCCTCTGTTGGTTGTATGAAAGAATAACAGTGACTGCAATATCACACAGCGCCATCTGTTGGTTGTATGAAGGAATAACAGTGACTGCAATATCACAGCGCCCTCTGTTGGTTATATGAAAGATTAACAGTGACTGCAATATCACACAGCGCCATCTGTTGGTTGTATGAAAGAATAACAGTGACTGCAATATCACACAGCGCCCTCTGTTGGTTATATTAAAGAATAACAGAGACTGCAATATCACACAGCACCCTCTGTTGGTTATATGAAAGAATAACAGTGACTGCAATATCACACAGCGCCATCTGTTGGTTGTATGAAAGAATAACAGTGACTGCAATATCACAGCGCCCTCTGTTGGTTATATGGAAGAATAACAGTGACTGCAATATCACACAGTGCCATCTGTTGGTTATATGAAAGATTAACAGTGACTGCAATATCACACAGCACCCTCTGTTGGTTATATGAAAGAATAACAGTGACTGCAATATCACACAGCGCCCTCTGTTGGTTATACGAAAGATTAACAGTGATGGCAATATCAAACAGCACCCTCTGCACATGGTAGTGGGACAGTGGGACAATGCACACAGTAATCCGTTTGGCAATTCTCTGTCACCATCAACTTTGCAAAGAAGTCCGGTTGATCGCTGGGGGGGTCGCTTTGGCAGAATGTGCGCTGCTGGGAGACAGGGCTGTAGTTGTGTCTAGGCTTATACTAGAGTCAATAAGTTTTCCCAGTTTTCGTAGGTAAAATTAGGTACCTCGGCTTATACTCGGGTCGGCTTATACTCGAGTATATACGGTATGTATTGTTAGTTACTTTTTATTACTCATCTTTCTATTCAAGCCTCTCCTATTCATATCCCGGTCTCTTATTCCAATTAGTGCGTGGTTGCTAGGGTAATTTGGACCCTAGCAACCAGATTGCTGAAATTGCAAACTAGAGAGCTGTTGAATAAAAAGCGAAATAACTCAAAAACCCCAAATGATAAAAAATAAAAACCAATTGCAAATTGTTTCAGAATATCACTCTCTACATCATACCAAAAGTTAATATAAAGGTGAACAACCCCTTTAAAGTCAGCCCCTTGAATATCAGCACTTTATCCACGAGTGGCAGGTGGGGTGCTCATGAAGGCATCCCTTCTTTCACCCCCTACCCTCCTCTAGCTTGCTTATCATTCAGACACGCAAGACAGTTAGGGATCAACATGAGGTGCAGGCTACAACAGGGCTCGCCTGTGCCTTCTGATGTTGTGCTCTGCTATCCAGATCTGCTATATAAGAGCAGAGAACATCTTTCCCTGGGGAAACATAAATGGCCCAAAGGACATCAGCAATATAATTGCATCACAAATTCATATTCAGCAGGCAAAGTCATTCTGTAGAGTCCACAAAACTTTGCTTATTTGAAATCTCATTCTATTTGATCGCTGATCAATTATGAGAGAAAGCAGAAGCCCTCACTATTTAAAGGGCAAGCCAACACCAAAATAAAAATGTGTCTAATAAAATAAAACATTATTCTAAGCAACTTTGCATTTTGTAGCTATTAGACATTTTCTACAGTTTTAACGGTATTTGTTATTTGTTATATTGCTATTGAAAGCAGTGTTTGTCTGTTTCTGTTCTCTGCCCTGATGTCTTAAGCTGGCCATTGACGAGAATTCATACAATTTTCGGACCGTGTGTGGAGAGTCCCGACATTTTTCGTCCTGCAGAGATTGGGCGTTTGGTTAAAAGATTTCTGTCGGCTGCGGATAATATCTCTGCATATATTGCCGATCGTACAATTTTCAGAGGGAGACTGTCACCAGCTTTTGTCAGACATAAATTTCGTACGATTGCTGTCAGGGGCAGAACATCGGCTGATCTGTTCTTTTACTACTTTATTTGATCGGAATGGTTAATGGCAGGTCGGGAGATGGGGAAGCCCAGCCAGCTTAAGACTGTTGATATAATATAAAACAGGGATCCCCAACCATTTGAACCTATGAGCAACATTCAGATGTAAAAGGAGTTGGGGAGCAACACAAGCATGAAAAATGTTCTTGGGGTGCCAAATAAGTGCTGTGATTGGGTATTTGGTAGTCCCTATATGGATTGTCAACCTACATTGAGGCTCTGTTTGGCAGTACACTTGGTTTTTATACAACCAAAACTTGCCTCCAAGCATGGAATTCAAAAATAAGCACGCACTTTGAGGCCACTGGGAGCAACATCCAAGGGTTTGGAGAGCAACATGTTGCTCACAAGCTACTGGTTGAGGATCACTGATGTAAGACAAGGCAGCTGATTAACAGACCTGTCTTCGCTGGGGAACTAGACCTAAGACCTTAAACATTGTTTAAAACGTAACAACCAGGAGTTAAGCAAATGCTGCTTTCCATTTAAAAAAATTTGAAATTTTTTATTTTTAATGTATATTGAATAGATTGGGTCCTTAACAAGCTCCCCACCTTCTAAGGGCTCTTACTCACGAGCGGTTGTAGCTGCACTCCCCTGCGTTCCGTTTTTCTGCATTCAGCCGGAGGGGAGCAGGTGTAGGCGCCGAACGCAGGAAAAATGCAGCATGTTGCGTCTCAACCTGCGTTCGGCACCTACACGCGCCTGTGTGAGTACAGCCCCATTGGAAAAAATGTAATGTGTCTATTCCTGCGCTCCCCTGAGGCTGAACGCAGAAAAGCGGAACGCAGGGGAGCGCAGCTACAACCGCTCGTGAGTAAGAGCCCTTAAACAATAGGGCAGTTAGACAGAAATTGCTGAGCATTGCGGTAGGCATTCAAGTCAATTTATGCACTTCAACCACGTTAATCCATCAGTGTCTCCTTAATTCAGGAGCCAATGAAATCAATACAGTATATATGCTGGAATAAAATAATGTGCGCATTGTATAAATAGGTACAAAGTGCTATTTATATAGACATTTTCAACTGCTGGGATTAACTATGTACCTTGATTGCTCCCCGCAGTCAGCTATTGACTACCTTATACCTCTCTGAACATATTGAACTGCTTAACTGTGTCTGCCCCACCATGGAGGCTGATCATCAATGCTCAGAGTGCTGTGAGAAGGATAAATGCCCAGCAGAAATACACGTCTTGTTTTTCATCTGCTGAAAAAATGAATCTTGTACACAAACAAGGTGTTTTAAAAAAGAAGAATGCCATAAAAATAATGTATAAGCCGGTTAAGCTTTGAATTGCAGTCAATGCCAATTATGTATTTATTTGTATGGTAAAAATCATATCGATTTAAAAAAAAGAAATAAAGGGACTTTTTTCTCCCTCCAAGAATGAAGATGAAATATTGTCGATGTTAGAATAAATGCTTTAAAATAGTCAAGTAGGGTTTTTCGTTTTTTTTTTTAGCAGTTATTTTCCTACCAACTTGGAAAATAACAAAGTGAGCCGCAACTTATCAGCCAAAGATCATGTTTTAGGTCAACATATACACATAAATTGTTACCTTATTGGCAACAGCCGCGGTCAAGTAAAACAGTATTTCAGAAACAGCTTAAATCAAGGTTTCCAATTAAATCCAGATCTATGTAGAAAGACAGAAACACAGATGTTGCCAATTGATAGGAATGATTTTGCTATGTGATCGGCCCATCTTTATATAGGCTTTGAGTTGTGGATGGTGTAAGCACTATAAGCACATTTGGATCTCTTTTTATTCTTAATTACGCCAATAGATTTAGCAAAAAGACAATGAAATGTCATGCTCTTTGTTGTAAGTGTTTGTTAAGATCCACTGCAACTGCATATGTGTTGATAAATTACCCATCGTGTAACCAAGTGCAGTGCTTGCACTGGTGCAAAATAGAATGCCCTCTAGAATTTCCATTTAATTTTCCCTGATGGAATGGACCTAGTAGTAGACATAATTCACCCCTTACATGTGCCTCCCCTATAGTATTCACTTAAGTGGGGGCAGGGATGTATTTATTAGGCACCAACCCGTCCCCTTCCCTCAGCGATCAGTCCATGCTCAAACAGCCCTGAGCCAATGGCAGAAGAACCAGGTTCTCCTCCCCCCCCCCTCAAACTCTCAGCTTCTCCACCAGATTTAGTTACAATTATAAGCAGCGGTCTAGGGGAGATGGGGAGATGGCTAACGTGAAATATCAGGGTAGTCTTTAGCAATATGACCAGTTAAATGACAATGGAAATACAGTATGTAACCTTTGAGAAAGTAGACGTGGTTTCTCCTGGAGGTTTCACATACAGTAGCTGAACATCCATCATTAGATACAATTTTGGTACAACTTCTCTTGAAAAGGTTTGGTTCAACTTCTCTTGAAAACCCAGTGCAGAACCTATTTTTGGTTTTATAAATATTTATCTGGCCTTTTGCTGTGCCCAGATATCTGTAATTCAGCTACGGCTTTACCGGCTTTTCGACCTGGAAATGTCATTTTCTGCGTTTTCCTTCTCAGTCAAGTCTACAACAATAAAGGAAAGGATGTTACACTAAGGGGGTTATTTATCAAAGTCCGAATTTATCCCAATATATTCTGGAAAAAAAAAACTCCGACCAAATCTGCACGGGTTGTTTGGGCTTATTTATTAATACACTTTCCCCGAAAATTTTGTTTGCGGTCAAAAATCAGGAAAAATTGTGAAATATCAGATTTTCGCGATTTTTTCAGATTTTTCACCTGAAAACTCTGAAAACTTCGGGGTATTGCCAATTCTCCCATTTTTGGTTTTATAAATATTAATCTGGCCTGTTGCTGTGCCCAGATATCTGTAATTCAGCTACGGCTTTACCGGCTTTTCGACCTGGAAATGTCATTTTCTGCGTTTTCCTTCTCAGTCAAGTCTACAACAATAAAGGAAAGGATGTTACACTAAGGGGGTTATTTATCAAAGTCTGAATTTATCCCAATATATTCTGGAAAAAAAAAACTCCGACCAAATCTGCATGGGTTTTTTGGGCTTATTTATTAATACACTTTCCCGAAAATTTTGTTTGCGGGAAAAAATCAGGAAAAATTGTGAAATATCAGATTTTCACGATTTTTCCAGATTTTTCACCTGAAAACTCTGAAAACTTCGGGGTATTGCCAATTCTCCCATTGACTTATATGCAACCTCGACAGGTCTGAGATGCCGGATTTTCAGATTCAGACTTTTCCATCCTCAGGGTTTAATTAATTCTGAAAAATTTGTGATTTTTTTTAAAAGTCCGATTTTATAAAAAAAATCACAAATTTTTCGTGATTTTAGCATTCGGAGTTTAGTAAATAACCCCCCTAAGTTCATGATGGCAAATACAGTCCTAACCAAACGGTCTTGGTCTACATCTGTTTATAGAAATGAACTTATTTGTGTTTTGCCAAAACTGCACAGCAGGGTGAGCTTTCAATACTCTGTATTTATTTTGGCACTGGGGTGTTGGTATTAACATTGCAAATGCATTGTTTGTGATGCTCATTATTGCCCTCCTTGTCTCTGAACCTTTTCTCTTGTTAGGATGCTCTGCCTTACAAATACTTGCTTGCTCTCTACAAAAAGTTGCACAGACAGAGGGGCAGATTTACTAAAGGGCGAAGTGGCTTGCATCATAGATTGTACCATAAAGCATTTCTCTCCTAAAGTGCAGGCACAAGTCACATGACTTGGGGCAGCTGGGAAATTGACAATATGTCTAGCCCCATGTCAGATTTCAAAATTGAATATAAAAAAATCTGTTTGCTCTTTTGAGAAATGGATTTCAGTGCAGAATTCTGCTGGAGCAGCACTATTAACTGATTCATTTTGAAAAAAAAATGTTTTCCCATGACAGTATCCCTTTAACAAAGTTACAAGATGGTGACCCCCTGTAGCCAAATTTGAAAGCATAAATTAGTTGTTTGATTAGGCTTGTATTGGAGTAAGTTCATGTTTATATTTAGTATACAAAATACAGCATTTCTAGCCTTATTCTATTTTAGACTTTGCATGCCCTTTAAAACTAAAAAAATATTTGATGCACCAGAATTTGGTTTAGAGAACAGAAAAATGAACTGGATAATATAAAGCCAAGGCACACAGATCACTTGAAAAAATGTATTTGCTATGTGGGAATATACAACATACCATTATTCTGCACTTGTTCATTGAGAAGCAAACAAAGGCTATAACCATTCTTCTTAAATACATAAACAGGGTCAAGGTCTTGTATTTTTTTTCTTTCTCAATAACATGCTCAGATTCTGTTTTTGCAAGGAATATTTCTGTAAATACCATCTCCTTCTAATCACACTTCCGTATTCATACTCCGCTATTGAGTCATTATTCTTGTTGCTAGCTCTGGTTAATGACCTCCTGATGCCACGGAGACAGATTGAGCAATAAACAAATGTATAAATATGCTGATTATTACAAACGATGTATGCTCTTTGTAGAGTTAGAAAATCCTCCTTTGGAAGGATATTGTTATAAAGCCCAGGGCCCCCAGCTATCAGAGGCGTCCCTGGAGGAGAAAACTGAAAACAAAGTACAGAGGATATATTGTATTGAGACAGATAAGGAGAAAGATTGTTATGTGCAAAGTATATGTGTGTATGTATAAATATATATAGTGAACAAAGTACCCCCTATTGTAAAAAGGCCGACTGGGGGTACTTTATTTATTATAATACACAAGTTTCAGTGAGTCATGTGACAGAAATAACATCAGAACTCACCGTTTATATAATGAATAAAGTACCCCCCTCTTGTAAAATATAAGGATATTATAACTTATTGAGGAGTTTCATGACCATATAAAAGTACGAGGCCGAAGGCCGAGTGTTTTTATACAGGTCATGGAACTCCGACGTAACTTCTAATATCCTCATATTTTACAACTGGGGGTACTTTATTTATTATAATACACAAATTTCAGTGATGTGACAGAAATGACATCAGAACTCACCGTTTATAACTGATGACATCAGAACTCACCGTTTATAAAGATATAATTTACAAGATATTCATGGCTTTTGTGTATTTTATAAGAATAAAGTACCCCTCTTGTAAAATATAAGGATATTATAAGTTATTGAGTAGTTTCATGACCATATAAAAGTACGAGGCCGAAGGCAGAGTGTTTTTATACAGGTCATGGAACTCCAAGGTAACTTCTAATATTCTAATATTTTGCAACAGGGGGTACTTTATTCATTATAATGCACAAATTTCAGTGAGTCATGTGACAGAAATGACATCAGAACTCACCGTTTATAAGGATATAATTTACAAGATATTCATGGCTTTTGTGTATTATATAGTGAATAAAGTACCCCCTCTTGTAAAATATAAGGATATTATAAGTTACCGAGGAGTTTCATGACCATATAAAAACACGAGGCCGAAGGCCGGGTGTTTTTATACAGGTCATGGAACTCCGAGCTAACTTCTAATATCCTCATATTTTACAACTGGAGGTACTTTATTTATTATAATACACACATTTCAGTGAGTCATGTGACAGAAATGACATCAGAACTCACCGTTTATAACTGATGACACCAGAACTCACCGTTTATAAGGATATAATTTACAGGATATTCATGGCTTTTGTGTATTATATAAATATACATACAGTATGCATAGTTTTTTTTTGTAATGGGGGACTTTCATTTTGGTAACTCCCCTACAGTGTATTTACTGTATTTTTTCCCCTTCATAGTTATTTTCATTGGTGGAAATTTGGCATTGCTATGTTTGCCTCTCACACTGAGAGCCATCAAGCTGGATCACACATACAGTGATAGAGCTGTTACCTACACACAATTTATAGATATGGTAGCACTTAGGGATAAGATCAATATGCCACAATTACCAATGCATAGATACTTCCAGCTACGGCATATCTTTTGGCCACAATTTGGGGCAACTGAGTTGACCTTGGTAAATCCACCATTGCTAGAACTGCTCAGGAAGGAGAACACCTCCAAAATTATCTCCACCCTGTACACTCAGCTATCGACCACTGCTCCTGCCCCATTTTAGTCAGTTTACTGTAAATGGCATAATCTTCCCAGGACCACTGGGAAGAAAGAACTGACAATCTTTATCAGAGATGATCCAGCATAAGTTTCTCCTGTGGACTTCTCACCCCAAATAGATTATACTAGTGATGTGCAGGCATACTGTTATTCTGCACATGTTCAGTGAGAAGCAAACAAAGGCTATAAACATTCTTTTTAAAAACATAAACAGGATCAAGGTCTCGTTGTTTTTTTCTTGCCAACCCGATATCTGCAGGTCGGGCAGGTTTGAGTCAACCTCTCTGTGCCATTTGCGGGTTGCAACCTTACACTGCTGGCTTCCGGCTTCCGTTTTTATAGGTGCGCACCTGCCCTGCCCCTTTATTCACTATACCGTATGGGTCAAATTCGCTCCCCCGTATGTAAAAGTGAGAGGAGGTCAGGTCCTACTGACATCTGATCTGAACATGTCCCATCATCAGTAGATACTGGTCGAAAGCTACTAGATATATGATGGAAACCCTGACACAATCCCCAATCCACCAACCAGAAATATGTCTCCTCGGTTTAGTTGATGAGCTTCTCCCAACTAATTACGTAAGAATATTGGTTCAGTTCCTTCTTAACTATGCAAAGTCATTGATAATTATCCACTTTCTGCCAAAAAGGCAGATAGAATGTGTTAATAAAAATGCTTCCATTGATTTCCCTGACGTATGAAGCTTGGCATCAATCCAATAACTTTAACAAGGTATGGGTATACATTTACTAATATTATTATGATATTCTTCTCAATATGATGTGATCGCGAGTAACTGTATGATGATGATATTTTTTTAAAACTCTAAACATGTAGAGATGTGTAAAAACCACGAAACACAATAATACAAAAGTGCACCAAGCAAGCCCTATAGAAGTCTATGGGAGCTGTGCTGATCCTATTGGACCTTTTTAAGCCATTTTATTTTTTTCCGCAATAACATTTTTTTTTCATTTGTGCATTTTAATGTTCATAAAAAAATTTGTTTATTTGTGGTTTCTAAAACCACTAAAATGAGAATGCTGTTTAATGGGCATCCAGGTGTCTAAGCTGTATTCATTTGAATGTTTTGACAGGGTAGTAGTAAAAGGCAAAATTAAGCGATGAAGGGGCAAAACCCCCCATTCACTGACTTGATTGGAATGGTGACCTGTAGGGCTTTTATTGAATCTGCTAATGGAATGGATTTTGCAATTACAAAAAAAAATACACTAAAATCATTGTCTCACTTCCAATAATAATTCTGCAGACCAATTAATATTACATATATCATAGTTTGTTTAGCTCAAACTTAAATGCCAATGTCATTCTTTTCCATTAAAGTGAAATCTAGGGGTTGCATGTTCATGTTACTACTGTATTTCAGTGATCTGCATGAATTTGTAATGTGTTCAGAATTAGATGTAGACACACAGGAGTCTTTCTAATGGGATGCAGGGCTCAGCTCTGTCCATTATCTCCTCTTCATTTTACATTTTGATTATTCAGATTATTCCGAAGAAAACATAGCAAAGAAGCACTCCTCTTAGAACTGAGCAGTTGATGCATGACTACTAAATGTCTCAGAACAGTATGGGTCACTCATCTATTTGTAGGAAGGGGGGGCATTTCCTTGGGCATATTTTATCACACAGATCATTACCAGTTAACTTAAGGTGGCCATACATGATCCAATATAAGATGCCTACTCACCCCCTCCAGACTTTGTTGGATACACATTGGCTGCCTCCTGATAGCCTGCCCAAAAAATGACAGATACCTATCAGGCAGGTATGAAAAACTCTGCCTGGCTAGGACCACATTGATGCAATCCTTGTCAGATGGGTCTGCACAGACCTTTGTTAGGATCTGATTGTTTACTCAGCACATGGGTGGCCAAATCAAGCAAAGATCTGCCAGTTTGGTTTCACTGTTAGGGGGTTATATACTCAAATCTGAAAATTTCTATCACTATTTTCTTAAAACCACATTGACCAAACTCCAGTGCACATTATTACCGTATTTAGCAATAAATTTACTCAAAAAAATCTGGTGCCAGAAAAGAAAAAATGAAAAAAATTCGGAATTGTACGATTTTTTTCAAATTTGACTTCTGAAAACCAGACTTTTTTTTCGAAATATCATACGAAATCCAGAATGGACCGTGGTTTTTTCCAATTGTAAACGGGTATTCTGACTTTTAGCAGTCGCGGTGTTAATTAAATCACTAAAAATTCAAGTTATTTTATCTATGAAAAAAAATAGTGTTTTTTCCCTTTAAAACTCTGTAGTTTAGTAAACAAGCTCCTTAGTGTATGGCCAGCTTAAGGGGCTGATTCATTCATTTCCCTTATGAAGTAAAAGAGCCATAACAATTTATTTAAAACAACCAATACCTTAAGTTTTACACTGCTTTTTTCTGTGTAATGATTAATTACAGCATGGAAAAGAGCTGCTCAGCCAATCGAAGACATTCTGACAAACTGATGCACTGATCAAAGCTAGAATGGTGCCAATTTATTTAAACACTCTCTACCTCTCAGAAAAATTTCCTGACAGCAAGGAAAGTGTACTGATAAAATTCTAAATACTGGGAATCAGATGTATAATAAATATACCTGTAAATATTGTAAGTTCTGCTTGATATCTTTTCAGTTCTCTGATCGAAATCATTCAAGAAAGGCAGACACATGCTCAGTGTTGGACTGGTCCCCCGGGATACCAGGAAAACTCCCAGTGGGCCCAGGTGTCAGTGGGCTCTCTTGCTTCTGAACATTTGGCCTATTTCATAGCCATTCCCTATTTCTTAAGCGGCTTAATAATGGAGACTTGCCTTTACAACCTTCTTACTGGGTACTTTTAAATAAGTCACTAACTGAATGCCCAGTATATTGGGTGCAGTGTTGGACTGTGACACCAGGGACCCACCCAAAAACCTTAGACCAGGGGCCAACCATGAAACCTTAGACCAGGGGCCCACTCTCAGTACTAATATTCTTCATCTCCTCAATCAACCTCTTTTCTCCTAGTTTGCTTTCTTTACATACTATAATCTATTATTCCATCTATTTAGCCTCTTTGTTCTCATAGAATAGGGAATGGCCATGAAATAGGACAAATGTTTAGCAGCATGAGGGCCCCACTGACACCTGGGCCCACCGGGAGTTTTCCTGGTATCCTGGTGGACCAGTCCGACACTGGGGAGCAGGCGCATTGTCTATAAAAGACAAACCCGGAAGTCGGAAGCTGGCATTTAACAGTGGCGGGCAGGGAGAGCAGGAGAAGAGCTCAACCTGCACCTGCCCACCAGCCGCGAAGAAGCTTGCGAGGTCGACCCGAACCCGTGGGTATCACTAATGGATGCTACTTCACTTTGTAACTAGGAAGCCTGTGAAGTTATTTTCCTATCCTATTCTTAACATATTCCACAACTTGGTTCTTCATGTACTGCATTATCCAAAAAGTCTTCTACAATCACATTGTTTTTTATTTACCAAATACTCTCGAATCCCGAATTCTATGGTTACTCAGAATCAACATACTTTTGTAGTCCCATACAGGCAAGTGGCCCAGATTTTAAGTTTTTCAGGAATTTAAAGAGTTTTTATAACTTCCCTTGGGAAACGTAAACTTGGGGTTTCATTGTATATTAAATTGTAGGAAAGTTCTTTCTGAATGTTGAAAATCTTTTTGTGTTTTTGTTTTTGCGAAAAATATACGTAAAATCTCTTGCATTTGTGTTAATTGCCAGGCATTTTTCAATATTTTGTGCTCTGTCACTTTAGGAGCATTTTCTACGGTTAAATGTATTTTACCTAAGAAAATTATGCAGCATATTCCTTATTTTTAGGACAGCCTGTGCTTTCTAAGTCCTGTTTTTTGCATAATTATATTTTTGTACCAAAATACAGAACTAAAACAAATGAATGACAATTCTTTTAAAGTACAGAGAAACTTTTCAAAATATAGAGACATTTTACTACAGGTATGGGCTATGCTAACCAGTTATCCAGCTCTGAATTATGGGAAGGCCTTCTCATATACACTCAATTTCAATCAAATATTTCACATTTTTAAAAACAATTACTTTTTTCTCCATAATAATAAAACAGTACCTTGTATTTGATCCCAACTAAGATATAATTAAGCCTCATTGGCGGAGAACA